>NC_060169.1:30921104-30927564 GCF_021292245.1 Micropterus dolomieu | reverse complement strand
GAGGCAGTGGGGTTGGGGCCCCCCCCCCCCCCCCCCCCATCTGTGTCAGAAACTAATAAATGCCTTAGGACATTTTTTAAAAACTATTTGGTGTAGTCAGAAGTTATGACAGACAGCAATATTAGGCTATCTTGGCTCAAATGTTGAGCGTCTATGGGATCAAATAATATAATTATCATAGGCATCCAGGAATTTAGTGAAACTTACCAAGTAAACCAAAGATGTGGTGAGGGGGGCGCCGTATCCCAAGCTTTGTCTGAGGGGAGGCTCGCAGTCTCAGACTTTGAAAACCCCTGGTTTATAATATTTAGCAGCCAGCCAGTCACTCACTCATCAATTTCAGATCTACCAGGGCCAGAGCTGTGTTTGATCATTTAAAATATGCAATGTCCTCATCCTCCTTTCCCTTCAATTCATGTGTTGCTTGCATATTACATTGCACCAACCTATGTTCATCTTTTGCTTTTGGTTAATTTGTTTGCATTAGAAGCGCTAAAAATCTGTTTTCTTTTTTTCTGGCAAGTTGCTTCCAAATATCTTATTTTATAACACACATGTGCAGACACACACATCACCCTAATCAAGAGTTATCTGCGTCCTTCTGCCTAAATTGTATTTAGAGTGCAAGTTTTGGGTTTTTGAATGATAAAATCAAGATGTGTATGTGGTTTGTTGTCATAATGTGTGTGTGCCTGTGAACCCTTACCTTTGTGGCATTGCATACAGAGCCAGGGCAGCACATACACATGCACATGATAAGGTCAAACCTTAGTCATTGGGTATGATTTCAACAGTCTTGTTGTTTGACCTAGACATAACCCCCTAGAAGAGATATTCTCTTGTTGTGGCGATTGTTATTTCTGCAAAGCTCTTTGTCCTTCTGGAACTGTAGCCATATGTGATATCTGTCCAAATATTAACTTATCATGGAGCTGTAGGTATCAGGAAACAGCCAGTGTGATAGTTCCTTGTAACGCTCATCTGCCCTGTTATTGTCTGGCCTCTGTGGAGGCTCCGGGGAACAAAGTATTTGTCTTGTCTTTTCCAGGTCAGTCAGCAGAGGGATGCCAGGAATTCCTTTTGTCTGTAGTTACCCTGTAGTGTCAGCTGATCTGACAGATGTTTGGTCCCGACATGTTCCACAAGGTTAACTGTTGGCTCTGTTTAGACGAGATTATACAGAATATATTTTATATTCTGATGTTGTTTCATGTGCTTTGACTATATGGTAATTACAAGGTGTATGATTTGCCCAGACGTTCTGACAGCAAACTGTGCTGTTTAATGCCTGATAAGTCTTGTTATTTTGTTCCTGTTTTGTCATGGATGAGGAGACTTGATAGACTGACTGGGGAGAAAAGCTGTTTAAGTTATATGTAGAAAGGTTTCTGGTTGTGCCTTTTATGGTCACCAAACTAGAATAGTGTTTGCACTGTAGCTGTATGTAGGAAGCATGCTGTGGTAAACAGTCTCTCTGGGTAGAATGCAGAACAAATGGATAATGAAAACAGTTTTGGTAGTGTTTACAGGAGGGATTGTGTTCTTTATTTTTTTCCTTTTTTTCTTTTGCACTAGCAACTCATACTTGCCAGAAGAGGGTTAAAGGTGTTAACTAGGGCTCTAACTAATGATTATTTTCATTGTCGATTAATCTGTCTCGATAAATCGATGAGTTGTTTGGTCTATAAAATGTGAGAAAATAGCCCATAGTCCAGGATGACATCCCTCAAGTGTCTTGTTTTGTCCACAACCCACAGATATTGAGTTTCTGTCAAATAGGAGTGAAACAACAAGAAAATATTCACATTTAAGTAGCTCAAATCTTGCAAATTTTTCTTTTCTTTCTTGAAAAACACTCTTAATCAGTTAATCAATTATCAAAATAGTTCAAAACGATCAATCTAACTAACAACTAATTGATTAATCGCTGCAGCTGTAATGCTACCACAGACCTGGTCGGGTGCTTTTGTGGCATTCAATAAGAAACAACATTTTTAGAGCAGTGGTTCCCAACCCTTGACGCCACCATTTATTTCAACCATTTAGAGACCGAGTCAAGACCAAGACCAGTTCCCCACATTACATGACACAATAAAATGTGGAACGAAATCATAGGTACTTATCAAATTGATCTGAAAGTATGCTGGGCAATAAAACAATAATGATAATTATCAATAAGAATATAATAAAGGTTAAAAATCACTTAGTTTTTCTATTAAAATGTTTATTTTGTTGAGGAAAAGGGACTGAAAAAATATTTACTAATCATATTTGTTGAAAAAAGATTTTATCATAATAGTTTTGAATATTCTCCCTCAGATTTGTTAAGTGATCCACTGTTTGGCATCAGGTGATTGTCACATTCTGACCATAAAGAAAAGTTTAACCCCTTAATTAACCATCTGGTTCCTTCAATTTTCACTCAGGAGCAAAAATCAGCCTTTAAATTTGTAAGAAATAATGATTTTACTTACTAATTATCGATATGGTATGAAATTTATTTTATCGTGATAACATTTTTGGCCATATCGCCCAGCTCTATCTGAAAGATCCTCATTCCCATTAAAACACCTATATACAAACACTAAGAGCTGAAATCAACTTAAGCATCTTTATTCAACGCTCCTTTTCCATGTTTACCATCCACTTAACACTAGAGCTGGGCGATATGGCTAAAAATGTTATCACAATAAAATCATTCGATATTGATAATTAACGTGATAAATGTCAAATCATTATTTCAAGCAGTTAACGGTGATGTAACTTACACATTAGCTACATAGCTTTATGTGGCCTGTCTCATTGTTTGTCAGAAGCAAAAATGTAACTTAGGAACAAGATGTCACCACATGCCCTGTCCTCAGACTCTAACGAACTAACTGCATTAGCTACTTCCCACAAAATGTTAACTAAATTAGGTAGCTTGGGCACACCTAGCTAGGTGGCAAATAACTGTCATACGTAAGCTTACTAGCTCTGCTAACGTCACGTACATATAGCATACCTTTCTTTATGCTTTCTTTCTAAGTGGCAGTAAAACTTAATAACGTGGTGCCAGCTGACTCCGTAAGGTAGCACTGCAGTATTTACAGATTGCTGTGTGTTTTCTTCTGGACCCTGTTTGACAGATTAATTCTTTATAGTTTAGATATCTCATATATATATATATATATATATATATATACATACACACATACACACAGACAGACAGCCACGGCTTCTTTCTTGGAGTGCGTGTGAAGGGGGGCGGGGAGGGGGACAGCCGTTAAGGTTAACAACACATTTTTAAGGCATTGCATGTCATTCAAAGTGTAGTCTCTTTTATCCAATAAGTCGAGTTACTTTACAACCATGGGGAACTGGTTTGCTGGTTTTGTTTGGGAATCATGACTCGACCATTGGATCACTACAGGTATTGGGCCTGTATATGCTGTCACATGAATCGGCAACAAGATCTGATCCAGTGTCTCATGACCTACAGTCCATAGAGGTATAATATTATTGGTAGGCAGGCAGTAGGGTCTTTAGAGCCCTGTGTGAGTCCCCTCTTATTGAGAGAGTGAGCCACGTCCAGCTTTTCATCACTAACGGGAATGATGCTAAACCTCTCTTGTCCATTTGAACAGACTGCAATCATCAACATGAAGCTTCAGGCCACACATCTCTTGAGGGATGTCTCCTCACACTGAGAGGAGAAGAGGAGGAAATCCAGCATTACTTTTGATATTCCTGTCAGCAACACTGTGCAACCTGTAGCTTTTTACCTTCACTATACAGCTGGTGCTTAATATGAATGTTGCCTGTACTTGTTCAAGTGTCTGCCTCGGTGTTAAATAAAATAGATATCTGATTTCACTTAAAAGTGTAATCAAACCTTTTGGGATGGGAAAACCCTTGTGTTGATTTATTAATTGTTCATCTATTTGGCATCCACATTACAACATTACTTTGCACCAGCCAACGAAAATGATACCTCCTCTGTCCTGTTTCTACTAATTGTTTCCATCCAGGCACAGGTTTTTAAGGTCTTAGGTCTTTTTTACCAAAGTCTACCAAATAAAATGTGCAACGGCATGCATTTTTATCAGTGATTCTCAAGAGGGCTCGAAGATTACATAACGAAAAGAATTCCAGTAACTCTGGTACTCTTTGTTATTATGTTTGAATATAGCGATTTTGATTGTTCATAGATTCTGGCAGCCCAAACAAAAACATAGCTGTTGGTGGCCTCTTTTGCTCAAAGCCTTGTTTGTCAGGCAAGACTGACCGGCAGTTTGTCATGTCTGTGGCTGTCTAATGCATTTGACCAGTTGAACTGACTGTCTGGTTGTGATGTCTGGTATCTGTTGGGAGGCTCAAGAGGTGGACAGGACAGTACTGGTCAGCTGTGAATGGACTGAATAAATGGAGGTCCTTGTACTGACTCAAATCAGCCTGTAGACAACGTACACACTACTGACTGACTGGTTTTGTGAATGACTGATTCACTGACTGAACCCACACACTGACAGACTGTCTGGCTGTAACAGAACATGCTTTGTGCGAGACAGGAAACACAGCAATATTGTTGTTTCCTGTCCGTCACCAAGTTCTTGTTCAGTCTGAGAAGGCCACACTGGTGCTGGTAATTTCACATAGTGTGTGGAGTTTGGAAATATCTATCCTTTCCCTGTACCAGCTTATCCTTGAGGGATCCACCCAGGACAGGTTGCCAGTCAATCAGAGCATAAAGACAGACAACCACTCTCAGAGTCGCCAAAGTGAGTGTGGAAACACCAACACTCAGCTTTTAGTGGCTTTTGTTGTACAACCTTCTGAGTTCTGTATTTGCAAATAATATATAATTGGTGGTGGTGATGGAGCAGTGGATAAGACACATGCTTTTGGTGTGAGAGAACTGGGTTTCGAATCCACTGTGAGACACCAATGTGTCACTGAGCAAGGCACTTTACCCCTAGTTGCTCCAGAGGCGTGCAACCTCTGACATAATATAGCAATTGTAAGTCGCTTTGGATAAAAGCTTCAGCTAAATGAATAAATGTAATTTAATTAATCTGCATAACCTGAACCAAAAAGCTGACCCATTTATTAATGTTTGCATGTGCATGTTCTGATTTAGGGAAAGGGGGGGAAAAAATGAAATCAAATTCCACCTGATTAAGCCTGAGGGAATTAAAGACATTTCTAGCTAGATGCTAGCCAATTGGTTTTAGACCCATTTGAGTTCACGCTGGGAATCGAAGCTGTACACATGCAGTGAATGAGGCTGAATGTAGATGAATGAAATGGTGCAGATCAATATATTTTTTGTCTGCTGGTCGGTAGCCTCAGAGACAATTGATTAGATGTTTGGAGTAGAACTCTGTTGATATTATTGGTGATATTATTGTTGATATGTTCTGGTTTTGGTGATCGCACTGTATCTCATCCATGTTGCCTAATTCCTGCAATGACAGCCCACTCTGGCACATCATGGTTTATCACAGTTGTTTGTTTACTGTCTATGAATGTATCGTAGACTGTGGATATTGTTACTGAAACATTTTGGACGTCAGAACAAATCCTGTAGTTGGCATTAATATTACTTACAGTCATTTTAGACATAATGGTTCAGTCCTGCCGTAGTGGGACTGGTAATTAAAAACCAAGTCATACAGGAAGTTGAAGGAGCCCCAGGGGCCTGTTCCTGGCAGTCTTTGTCACCAGGACAACACAATTAATGGAAAAAAAACCCCATCACAATCCCAATATTGACTACAGCCATTTCCATCTGACTTCCCCATCGAGTCAAGTTATTTATAAAGCCCAAAACCATAAGTTTGAACTTGATTTTGTAAAACCACAACAAAATATTTTTTCCCTGTATTTTTATGTCATTGGAGCAAATCCTTTGTATTTGGCTCATACACCTTCTCGCTATTGCTGAGCAAAAACGGTATGCATACATTTTTTTTCTGTTAAAATCATGGATCATGTAAAAAAGTTAAAGTACTGTTTACTGAGTAGTACTGACCTTCTGTGGACCTATTTGATGGTCTTTAACATGGCAAAGACTGAGGTTATTAATCAGATTTAAAAAGATGCCAAATGCACTGTTAATACTCATTTGTCCTTAACAACATAACTTTTGTTATGAACTGAAATATTACAGTCAGTGCTGTTGGCTACAAAGCCAATACAGATCACTGTCTGTGTTTTTGAATCAACTCTGCTGTCATCAGTCTAGACATCTGCCGTTGCCTGTTACTGTTGTGTTGTGCTGCTGAGTAGTATACACTGCTAAAGCCTGGAGCGTCATCCCAGCAACTGTTTGTCTGTGTGGGACATCCTGTTCCTATCACCACGAGGATGCGGGCTGAAAACAAGGATTAACAATTAGAAAGGCTTTTAATTCTTAGTTGATCAGCTGATCAACAGGAGAGCGTGTGTGTGTGTGTGTGTGTGTGTGTGTGTGTGTGTG
>NC_060169.1:30913655-30921004 GCF_021292245.1 Micropterus dolomieu | reverse complement strand
TTGCCCTTACTATTTATCGCACAGTGAGGAACAGGCAGGTCCTGTGTTCTGATTTTTAAAGTTCAGTCGATAACACGCTCTTTATTTTTTTTTTTTTTGTTTTGTGTCAGGCCGAGAAACACGAATGTGTCTCTGGTCAGATGTATCAGGCCCAGCGTGGCGTCCGGCTGTCCAACCTCAGTCCAGGAAACTACTCGGTCAGAGTAAGAGCCACGTCACTGGCTGGCAACGGCTCCTGGACGCACTCTATGGATTTCTACGTGGCTGAACGTAAGACACACAATGTCATGCGTCAAACTCCTTTGTATCCTTACACGTATGTTCAGCACAGAAATGATGTTATCTGTAATAATCAAAGTGTTTGACCCAACAGGATATGAAAACGTCCTCTACGCTATGATCTTTGTTCCTCTCTCCATCATCTTCCTCATCTGCCTTTTAGTCACAATGCTGGTGGTCTTGAGCAGGAAAAGGTTTGTGTTTCAATGTACTGTGGTTATACAAGTAGAGCACAGCTATCGTTTCATTACAGTATACAATTGCATAAAACAGAAAATCATGTAGCAGAAACATAAAATACGTCTACCTAACCCGAGCAGACCAAAGAAACCAAATTAGGGAAACATGGAAGCCTGGGGAGGAACATTTTCTTCTTTCTTTCTTCTAGAATTAATGTTTCAACCCGCTGCTAATGGTTGGTGTGGTCACATTAAGAGCCACATTGAATCACAAACCACTCAGAACAACACACAAACCAAAGCAAAATGCTTCTACCAATATGTAGAAAAATAAAATGTATGGGGTTTTTTTTTCTATGTGATTTAAACACAGACAATGTAGTGATTTTGGAATGAAATTATGCAGGACATTAACAACTCCTGCCCTGCTGATGTTAGTTCTTTCAGGAGTAAAAATAAAAATTCTCTGCACATATTTTATCTTCAGGAGGCTTTCAAACAGAAATGGTTCAGTATTGCATTTTGCCAATATTCTTTGGAAGATCAAACTGATATGTATGTTTATAAACACTCAGACCCCAAAAGGATGCATGCATGTGGTGTGTGTGTGTGTGTGTGTGTGTGTGTGTGTGTGTGTGTCTGTAAACACTTTTGTTTTTGTTTCGGTCAGGAACAGTGACCGGCTTGGAAATGGAGTCCTCTACGCCTCAGTCAATCCAGAGTACTTCAGTGCCGCAGAAAGTGAGTGTAGTAGCGTGTGAGAAATGTAGTGTACAGTTTTGTTTCTGTTGAGAATAAGTGAAAACGTCTGTAACACATCTTTTCTTCTTTGCAGTGTATGTACCAGACGAGTGGGAGGTGGCACGGGAGAAGATCTCCCTGAGTCGTGAGCTGGGCCAGGGGTCCTTTGGCATGGTGTATGAGGGCTTGGCAAAGGGCGTGGTCAAAGATGAACCGGAGACCCGCGTTGCCATTAAGACGGTCAACGAGTCTGCCAGCATGAGGGAGAGAATAGAGTTTCTGAATGAAGCCTCTGTCATGAAGGAGTTCAACTGTCACCATGTGGTATGTACACACGCACACACGCACGCACACACGCGCACGCGCATTAAGATCACTCAGAGCAGCGGTGGGTTGCACTTTGTACACGTGCTTCCTAAAGCAAAGACAAGGTTGTCAGTCAGTTCTTGTGTCATGGTGATGTGGCGTGCTGTGTTTGGTGCAGGTCCGTCTCCTGGGAGTGGTTTCGCAGGGCCAGCCCACCCTGGTCATCATGGAGCTGATGACGCGAGGAGACCTGAAGAGTTACTTGCGCTCCCTCCGACCTAAAGAGGTATTGTCTGACTTATAACCTGTATTGGCTCCTTCCCACCAGGTCCCTGGATTTTTCCAGTGTAATTATCACAATTTAATTTTCGCAATAAATCATACACAACTACATAATATGGATACCCTCCAAAAAACAAACCCAACGTAAAAAGGAAACGCACAAACTCAATTACAACGTTCACTGTTAAAGGGCAGAATGAACCCCCCCGTTTTTCTTCTGAGAGCTTACACTCTCCCATCTCTCTCTGTCTGTCTGTCTCCAGCAACAGTGGTCAAGCCTGTCTCTCCCCCCTCTGAAGAAGATGCTTCAGATGGCCGGGCAGATCGCCGACGGCATGGCTTACCTCAACGCCAACAAGTTTGTCCACAGAGATCTGGCGGCCAGGAACTGCATGGTGGCCGAGGACTTCACTGTTAAGATAGGAGGTAAAGGGCTGTGATAAGGGTCAGAGGTCACTGTCAGCTGGGGAGTAGAAGTGGGAGGAAATTGGGAGCATGCTGACTGAGTGAAGATGTCTAATTATCATGTTACCGGACGACCAGATCATCATGGTAACCTTAATCCCAGGAAAGGGGACCCTCTGTGTGGCAGCGGTGTAGCTCTGTCAACATGTTTTCATCCCCAGATCCAGAGCAGACCTCCTCAGTGTGAATGTGATGCACGTAAATATCTTGTTACCAGATTTAATTCCAGAGAATAGGATCTAACCAACTATTGAATGTGTAACCTTGTTGAGTGTAAAAGCTCTAGATCATCATCTAAACAAGTATGGTAACATCGTTTTTAATATATTGTTATTTTAGAGTAATCTCTAAGGGATTATGGTTAATATAGTAATACATCTAGGCCCATAATGTCAGTAAAGAGCGCCCTCCTGTGGAATATAGGCCCACACATCACAGGAAGAAAACCCTTGGTTCATCTTTTTAAAACAGTTAGAGCCGTCTTTATCAAATGCTGTGGAGTGTTTTTTATAGTCGATGCTTCACTTTCTCCCTGTGTGTGTGCGCGCGTGCCTATGTTTGTATGTCTTTAGATTTCGGCATGACCAGAGACATCTATGAGACGGACTACTACCGCAAAGGTGGTAAGGGTTTGCTCCCTGTCCGCTGGATGTCACCCGAGTCTCTGAAGGACGGAGTCTTCACCACCACCTCAGATGTCTGGTAAGCAGACGCTCACAAACACAAACAGACACACACGGTGACCTCATTTTCCGCTATAACTGCCTCCAAACAAATGTGTTCAGGGCATGGTGGTGATAACGGAAGACACTTTGATTCAACCCCGTGTCTCTCTCCCTGTGTGTAGGTCATTCGGGGTTGTATTGTGGGAGATTGCCACACTGGCAGAACAGCCCTACCAAGGTCTGTCCAATGAGCAGGTGCTCCGTTTCGTCATGGAGGGAGGGCTGCTGGAGAAGCCACAGAACTGTCCTGACATGCTGTAAGACACCAACACACACATTTATATCATCAAGCCAACGTCTTCCTGTCCGCAAGGTGTTTCTCTTCTTTGCTAGTTAACTCCTAAGCAACTATAAGCAGCTCTAAAGGCACCTTCAGTATGCAGCCGTTGAGATTTCCTTACCACAGAGCTGATAGCATTCATGGCCCTTCTGTTTGACACTGTGTGCTCTTGTGTTCTCCACGATGTGTTTCTTCTTAATATGAAACAGCCAGAGTATAAATCCACATCAAAAGAGTTGTGAGCGTGGCAGACAAATTTGGCCACCAACCACAAAACATTGTGGAAGCATCAGATGGTGAAGTCATGAGGACAACAAATGTGAAGGCAAAGGGTTCTCAACGAGCACTTTTGCAGTGTGCTATTGTTGTGCAGTATGCATTGTTTTAAAGTGTGGAATGGTATATAATTGGTAGCTTAGCATTAAATTTTGACAGGTCTGTCAATGACCTGTAATTGCATACACACAATTTATTGTAAACAACTTATTCAGCCTTAAAGGCAAAAATGTCTGGACAAAAAACCAAACAATGTAACTACAGCAAGCAGCCGGTAAGCTTAGCTTAGCACAAAGACTGTACACAATCCAATCCAACTTTATTTCTAAAGCACATTTAAAAACAACCAGTTTGACCAAAGTGCTGTACATGGACTTGAATCAATAAATAGACAAAATACAACACAACAGCAACATTCAGCTCTCATCCCGGATTAAAAGCCAAGGAGTAAAAATGGGTTTTAAGTCGTGATTTAAAAACCGGAAGGCTGGGGGCCAGTCTCACATGGAGAGGCAATTCAGACTGAGAAAGCTTGATTTCCCTTTTCCCCCTGTTCTTGAGCCGTGTCTTAGGGACAACAAGAAGTGACTGGTTTGCGGACCTGAATGACCTTGAAGGAGCGTGCGGATTCAATAGATCATATAGGCTGGAGCTAGTCCATGAAGGGCTTCAAAAAACAAACAACAGAGTCTTAAAATCAGTCCTAAAATTAACTGGGAGCCAGTGAAGGGAGGCAAGAACAGGGTACACAAGGGTAAACAGCTAGCCTGGCTCTGTCCAAAGGTAACCTAATCTTCCTGCGGACACCTCTAAAGCTCACTAACTGTTATGTCATGTTTGTTTAATCTGTACAAAAACTGAAATGTAAAAATGTTTTGGGAGATGCTTGTATCTTTTGGACCGAGCCAGGCTCTAGCTGTTTCCGCTTTCTTGCAGTCTTTGTGCAAAGCTAACCAGCTGCTGGCTGTAGCTAGACGTTTAGTGACCTCCTCATCTTACACTCAGCAAGAAAGCTTCTTAGCTGTACTCCGACAATAAAAAGCTTGATGTAGAGCTCACTCTGCCAGCTGCTGGACGCTGGTGAAGTCAGCTCTGTGCTTCATAAACAAGAAGTTAGGGGGGTTACATACAGCCGTTTTAGCAACAGAAAGCAAACATTTGGCAAAAGTAAATATTGGCTTGGCGGTAGGAAGGCACAGTTCCTCAGGATAGAGTCATTACTACATGTTGATGCAGACTGAGCTAATCTGTGTGTGTGTGTGTGTGTGTGTGTGTGTGTAGGTTCGAGCTGATGCGAATGTGTTGGCAGTACAATCCTAAGATGCGTCCAGCCTTTGTGGAGATCATCAGCAGCATCAAAGATGAGCTGGACCCGTCTTTTAGAGAGAGTAGTTTCTTCTACAGCGCCGATAACAAGCCGGCCGAAGCTCCGCAGCTCCATCTGGACAAGGTGGACAACATGGATGATGTTCCTCTAGACCCCCCTTCTTCCACACAGACACAGCAAACCCCAGTCCCACAGCAGACCCCGACCTCCACGAGCTCAGAGGCTCCGCCCGCCCCCTCGCTAGCCCCAAGCTCCCCCTCTTCTCCCTGTATGTCTACCGCTGCCATGGACAAGCAGCCCACCGGGCAGCAGGCAGCCAATGGGCTGTCTGGGACAGCCCTTGCAGCAGGGCCAGGGCTCGGGACAGGCTCAGGCGTCGCAGTACGGCCGTCTCTGGACGAACTCCCGCCGTACGCGCACATGAATGGAGGACGCAAAAACGAACGTGCCATGCCTCTCCCGCAGTCCTCTGCCTGCTGATTGGACAGACACCCACCGGACTGCAAACCCTGCCGCCTGCTGCTCTGCAGAACCTGATGTCTGTGGGTGGCATCGCTCTCTGTCTCTCTCTATTTTCTTTTTTTTAAATCACATACAGCAAAACCATGTCCGCCAGCTGGGTGTGGCTGCTCAGAGACTCACAGGAAGGTGGAGTAAACTGTCACTAGGTCCATGTTCTGCTGTACCGCCACACACCTTTTTCATATTATTCTAGTTTTGCTTTCTACCAGCTGGCTGTCAGACGTGACACTGCCCTTGCTGCTGAGTGGGAAGACCAAAAAAAAACTGTTAAAGGTAAAAATCATTCGGGGGAGTTCTCGCTCTCTCTCTTTATGGCTGAAGATTATTTTATAAATTGTTGTTTGTTACTTTTTTGTATGTATTTCCAAACGGGAAGACAAAATGTGTAGGCCTTTATAAATGACCGCCGTTGTGGTCGCTTTTGGGCGGGCATTATGGTGAAACTGTTAAGCATATCTAATGAAAAAGCACTTAAAAGAGGTCAGGGTCTCCGTCGGTCTTTCAGTAGAGTTGTTGCTCAGCAGGCTGGGTGTCATTGTAATGCCAGGTCAACAGCCAATCCGCTGAAACAAACACACCAGAGGGAGAAAGGTCAAATCTTCGTTGCCAAAATTGTACACTTCAGTCTTGCCCTGTAATTCTCCAACACGTGGAATTGGAAATGGGAGCAAAAAAAGCACTTTGGTCTGCTACGACGCCATTCAAAATCTGTGATCAAAGGGATGTTACCGTCCCTATACACTGCTCCTCTATTGTGGTTGGAAATCTGCAGATACTGCACTCTTATCGAATTGAAATTGTGGACCTTGGTTCAGTTTATGAGTTTATCTGAAATTGAGCCACACCCTCTCACAAAGTGCTGTTCCGTTACGGTTTAAACGCCAAATCCAGTCAATAAATAAGCAAAAAAAAAAAAAAACATGAGGAGGGAAGAGCATAAAGAGGAAAACAAATATGAACACTATATCTATAACGTCTCTCAATTGGGGTTTGCTCCGAGTTCAGAGCAAGTTCCTTGTATACAAACAGGTATTTTTTTAGACAAGTCACTTAGTCGCCAACATTTACAACATCTGTACGTGGGCCGAGCATTTGTTTGTTTCACTTTTCTAACTTTTATACGGTTGGAGACATTCATCATGTACAGAAAGAAGCTGCTATTCTTTATTTCTCTTGTGGTTGTAATATAGTTAATATCTATATATATAAAAAGAGAAAAAAACTCCTTCAGGTTGGATCTAAAAACATTTCCACTACAGTCCATTTTTTAATGCTTGTAACTGTGTAAAATGTATATGAGCTGGTTTCGTTTCTGTGTTCGCGTAAAGGTACAACAGTTTGCCTTGTGTTTTGAAACACCGGTAACTTCCCCTCCCACCTGACTAGAGGACAGTGACGGTACCAATGACCTTCAACGTTCTCGTGTTCTCTCGGGATTCCTTGACCTCTGTCCTCTAGAGTATAAACTCATACTCAAAGGTCAGGCATCACTGCTGAGTCCCAACTAAATCTCAGGTCAAAGAGAAAAGATAAATCCTTTTCTACTTTATTTTATTTTTATTTTCCTTTTTTGTGCTGTCATACTTTGATACATCCAGCCTGGTGTGTGTCTGTGTGTTAACCTTTGTCTGATTCTGTGTCCCTCTGACACTGTATTTTTTTCATTTTCTTTGATCATTAGACAAGAGCAGTGTTTCTAACAACAATCTGAAACCAGAAGGGGGTTTTCCAGTTTTGGATGGGTCCTTGCACTTTTTATATGGAGCCCCAATACTGACAAAATGTAGTGAAAGGTTATCAGGCAAGTCAAAATATAAATGAATAGCAAAAAGAAATGTAAAGCTTTATACTTTTTTCTTTTTCTTTCTTATCAGTTGGTATAGAAAGACAAAAAGCTTTATTTTTTCCCCCAGTCACTTAAATAGACAAAAAATAAAATCCCATTGGTTCATTTGATTTTTCAGCCA
>NC_060169.1:30900160-30913555 GCF_021292245.1 Micropterus dolomieu | reverse complement strand
AAAAAAAAAAAAAAACATGAGGAGGGAAGAGCATAAAGAGGAAAACAAATATGAACACTATATCTATAACGTCTCTCAATTGGGGTTTGCTCCGAGTTCAGAGCAAGTTCCTTGTATACAAACAGGTATTTTTTTAGACAAGTCACTTAGTCGCCAACATTTACAACATCTGTACGTGGGCCGAGCATTTGTTTGTTTCACTTTTCTAACTTTTATACGGTTGGAGACATTCATCATGTACAGAAAGAAGCTGCTATTCTTTATTTCTCTTGTGGTTGTAATATAGTTAATATCTATATATATAAAAAGAGAAAAAAACTCCTTCAGGTTGGATCTAAAAACATTTCCACTACAGTCCATTTTTTAATGCTTGTAACTGTGTAAAATGTATATGAGCTGGTTTCGTTTCTGTGTTCGCGTAAAGGTACAACAGTTTGCCTTGTGTTTTGAAACACCGGTAACTTCCCCTCCCACCTGACTAGAGGACAGTGACGGTACCAATGACCTTCAACGTTCTCGTGTTCTCTCGGGATTCCTTGACCTCTGTCCTCTAGAGTATAAACTCATACTCAAAGGTCAGGCATCACTGCTGAGTCCCAACTAAATCTCAGGTCAAAGAGAAAAGATAAATCCTTTTCTACTTTATTTTATTTTTATTTTCCTTTTTTGTGCTGTCATACTTTGATACATCCAGCCTGGTGTGTGTCTGTGTGTTAACCTTTGTCTGATTCTGTGTCCCTCTGACACTGTATTTTTTTCATTTTCTTTGATCATTAGACAAGAGCAGTGTTTCTAACAACAATCTGAAACCAGAAGGGGGTTTTCCAGTTTTGGATGGGTCCTTGCACTTTTTATATGGAGCCCCAATACTGACAAAATGTAGTGAAAGGTTATCAGGCAAGTCAAAATATAAATGAATAGCAAAAAGAAATGTAAAGCTTTATACTTTTTTCTTTTTCTTTCTTATCAGTTGGTATAGAAAGACAAAAAGCTTTATTTTTTCCCCCAGTCACTTAAATAGACAAAAAATAAAATCCCATTGGTTCATTTGATTTTTCAGCCAGCTATTTTTTATCATAAAAGCACACCAGCGAGTACACATGACGTTAATCATTCATATATTGTACTGTGTACTGCTGTAGTAACAGTAGCTAAAGCATTTCAAGCCATCAAGCAAAAGCTAACAAAGTGAGCTAGCTAATGCTAACTTAGAGCTTTTCAGTTTAGTTTGTTTATTATGAAAAAAGAGTAATTAAATTACATGCTGCTGCAAAATGTCATGGATAACTCAACACAAAGTTCAAGACATATTTCCAGTCGAGTCCTTCATGAAGACAAGCGACACTTGAAGATGACAATAAAAGCATGGTGTCTGCAGACTTCAAAGTAGTGTTAGCCAGCTACCTTTTGTTTAGCATAGTTCGTGACAAAAGTTAGCTGCAGCTAGGTAGCTAGCCGAAAGGGCTTTTTTTTCCCATGTCTTTAGCTATCCATTTTTCAGGTACACGAGCTAGCCAGACAGTCTCAATTGCTCCACACCAATACCAATAGTCAGACCAGTAGTTTCCTGAATTACACATGGATAAGGCAAAATTGTTATCATAAAAGTAGGGAAAAGGGAAAAGGGAAACTTGCGGGGAAAGTAGAGAGCAGATAAGTAACTAAATGTGTGCCAGGAGCAAAGAAAATGTAGGAAAACTAAGGATTTAAAAATTAAAATTAGCTAACAAATTTGGGTTATTATTGATGAATTGAGTTCTATTTTTGACTTGCCTCTTGACATTTTATAAGATTTTGTCAGTTTCAGGTTTCCATATGTTCGTGCTGTGTAATAACACTGGGTTCAAGGTACAAAGTAAATGCAAAATATAATTTATTTAATGTAGCAGTGAGCCTTAACATCTTGTTTTTCTGAAGGCAAGTGCAAAAACCTGTCTGTATGACAATTTCACTTTCTGCTAATCAACTTCTCTCTTGAATCAAGGGTGGTTTTCTGTATGCTGCTGGAGTAATCCACATTATTTATCTTTTTTCAACATAAGGTGTTTTTAGATGATTGCTGAAGTTAAATTGGGTTGAGAAATAAGTGGAATTACTTTACAGCACTGAAAGATATATTTAATGAATTAGAAACAATTTAAAAACTGAGGATGTCACTAAATGGATTTATAACGGGGACAAATGCTCATAAGGCTCTTCTCTTCTCTTGAATGTTTTCTAAATAGAAATTCAGAAAGACAATTGATCAAAGAACTAACTGTAACTGGAAATTCATGTGCTGAACATCTGAGCATTATTTAAGGTTTTGCGGAAGAATGCTAAAATGTGAAGACGGTTACAATCACAGAGGACGACATGGAATAGATATTGAGGGCTCATTCAACCTCAAAACGTTTGGATTCCCAGCCCAGATGTTCCTTGGTTATTTGTTACTTTTTTTGTGAAGTGTAAGTCACTGTACAAATTCCCCACAAGATTTTTTTTTCCTCTGATATTTTGATGTTCTTTTGATCTTTTGGGGGAAAGTTGTGCTATTCCTTCAACCATCCATCTACCTCACTTTTTTCTTTTCAATCTATTTACATGTACAGAAAAACAAAAAATCTCATCTCTGTTGTACGGCTGTAATGACGACCTTACGGTGTGCTGTTGTGGTCAATTTAAACCACAAACCAAGCCATCCTGGAGGGGTGGGGGGGGGCACAGAAACATGATGGCCAGTAGGGAAAACCAGGTCTATGCTGGTAAATATTTCTCACTGTTCTGCAGATAATCAGTAAAACTCGTTGTAGATTATAACAGCTAAGATTTTGAAGAAATTGGTCATACAAAGAAAACTAATAAGTCTTATTAACTGTGATGATGATCTTTGAAGGCTGGTTTGTTTCTCAGATCATCCGCTGTGAGAGGAGCTGTTAGGAACATGGAAGTGCAGTGGAAAAACAAAAACCTAGTGATCTTTGAAAAAACCCAAAGTGGTCATTTAACACTTACTGCAGTTCTGAAGGTATTCCCTGAATCCTCAAAGACCCTTCTAACTACTTGGATTAAAAAATAATAATACTTGCACAATAACAAACATGTTTAGCCCATTTCCCAAGTTGGGACTATTTTTCCCTATCCAGGTAGATTGATATGATATATCTCCTTGCTTTGTTTGTACAACAGCAGAAATATATTACCATATTATTCTGTATGGAAATGTAAAACAATACAATGTAACATGAATATGGGCAAATAACTGATCATAAAACTTTGTAACTTTTGGTTCACATTGTACAAATTGTGAATATGGAAATACCTTCAGAAACCTTCTGGGTTTCTCAAAGACATTTAGCTGTGTGACTCGAATGTAATAGTAATCCATGAGAGGCACAAACTGGGGTTACCAGAAGGTGTCGGGCTGGAAAGAAAATATGTTTGTGACTTTTAACATGGTGGTTTTGACCGTTAGAAGAACCAGGACGTGAGTTGCTAACTGACTTTCACTACATGTAGACATGTAGGACATTATGGGACTTATGTCATTCGCCTGTGGCTGCTGTACAAAAACAAAACAAGGATGGAGCTTTTCTAGGGATTTTTGTGTCTAGTTTGGTACAGTTTAATGTTCACTGGAGGCTGTTTGTGTCTCGTCATTAATGAGAGGAGGAGGTCAGTCACAGGTAGAAAGACGAGTTTGATCTGAGACCTAGCTAATGATCTGTGCTGGTTGCTTTGGTGACATGTCTGGTAGCTGAGGAGCTAGTTAATGATGTTTCTTTTTATTGCTTCCTCTTCGTGTGTTGGTTGACAGACTACTCTTCAGGTTCTTTACTGCCATTACGGGACTTTGGCGTTGTTCCTTGTGTCTAGACCTGTTACCCTGATTATCATAATCCCAGTACAAAGCTTCCTTACTTGTTTTTCGTGTGCCCTCTTCCTCCCCCTACCTAGACAGGTTTGTAGTTTCAGGCTGGGAGTGTCTGTGATTTGGGTTCTGTTTAAGAGTCCGACCACATCACAGTGTGGCCGACTTTTGCCAGTTTGGACCCATATGATGAGATCTGGGTGGGTATTTCAGTGTTTGTGGTCTGATTTTTGCCTCACCTTTACCACTGAAACACCTCAAAGAGCGGAGATCAAATCAAACAAATTTCTTATTTATCCCCCCCCTTTTTGTTACATTGATAGCTGATTTGTTACCAAGGTTTTGATGTGTGTAAATTATTAATAGCCTTCCGATTCTTGCGTTTCTGTTGAAATTATCTGTTAGACTAAGGTTTCATTATGGTTTTGTTTTGTACATGCTGGTGTAAGAATTTTTCCTGTTATCAATATATTCTGAGTACTGGGGGGAATGATTGGCTGAAGGAAAAGAGAATGTCTGTTTCTCTGATTCTTTTTTTTTTTTTTTTTCTACACAAGATTTAAGATGAATAAAAATGTATGCAAAATGTTTCACTGCTTGACTTTGTTGGGTAGAGTGTATCATTTGTGCCCCCACTGCCACAGTGGTACTGCCACGTTTTAAATAATGCTAGTGAGGGGCAACATTTCACTTTTTTGTAATGTTTAATGGATGTTAAAGGTGTGCAGGTACAAGAACAGACACAATTAAAAATGTTTCCCTCCCTGGGTCTGTCTCAAACGACATAATTACCAGCACACTGCAGTAGCCTTACAACTAAATATGAAACTGGATCCACAACAGTCTGGTGTAATGATGGAGGACTGGTCCTGAAGAGATACAGTGGGATATCCCTGGAGTCCAAGAAGATAAATGCCATTTCATTCCACTGTGCCTGCAAGTTACAAGGTAGTACTTTGCAGAATAAGATAACGCCTATACGTACGAAATATAAAGTTATTTCATTCAAATATGATATATTAACTTTCAGCTATGTTTCTCACAGGTTAACGTGTGTTTTCTAAAAGGAGCAGAAAGAGGAAAAAATGTAGGGGTTTTGTTTTTATCATCATGCTTTCCCGTCAGTGTTAGATGATTTTCTTTCTTCACCACCGGGAAGAGCTATTCAGTGAGGGGATTAGGGTTTATTTTATTTCTGGAGTTAAATAATCCCACAGCATTGTTAATATAGTTGACAAGAAAAAATGAGGTCTTGAAGGCAGTAGTGGAAGAAGCATTGAGGTACTTTACTTAAAGTAAGCAAAAGTGGCAATAACTCCAAAAATACTCCATTACAAGCACAGGCTGTCTATAAAGAGCTTAATATAGGACTACAGTCTATGATTACAATTAAAAATACAGCAGTCAAACTTGCATGAAGACTGGTACAGTAGTCTTATGCCCTTTTTTGTGTGCTACATTATTAGAATATAATTATTGATGCAGCATTTCAATGTAGTTGAGGGCACCTAACTCGCTTTATATGCTGTTGGGTAATTTGATCTTTGCCAACACATCTTATTCTATAAAATGATCACATACACACTGTCACATACATCACATACACAATCTTTGAATCTCTGAAAAGTAAACCGCAACAATATCAGTCGAATGAATGTGGTGGAGTAGACGTATGAAGAAGTAAAGTTAAAGTACCTCAAAATCTTGACCTCTAGTACTTCACTGCTTGAGTAAATGTGCTACTTTACAGCATTGCAAGCAGAATGTGGTTTATGTCGCTGTTTCACGATATAACAGCAGGTGGCAGCAGCGACATGCCAGCAATGTCCTGTCTCTGGCGCATTTACAAGAAGAAGAGCGTGACCTTTGACCTGAGACGGGACAGTGACGTCTTGCGTTGTTTACGACTGTTGCTGTCCAACAACCCTTTACTTTGCGTTAGCTTGTGTGCCTTCACAAACACAAATGCATTTAGTATTAGGCGGGCCGTGAGCATATGTAGGACATAAAGTAGCACAAAATGATCCTGCACAATTAAGGTAAATGACTTTTTCTGTGCTCCTTATTTTAGCGTCAGTAACGTAGCGGCCACTAAATAGCTAGCATGCTAATAGTGCTGAGAACGACATCAGCTAGCTAGGAAACAGAAGTTAGTGGGCACTAACATAAGGCTAACTTAGCACTATGCTGCGTCTGTAACACAGACAAAACCACAGGATAATTTAGTGTTAGTGGCGGTAATTTAGGCATGAGCTGCCTGAAAAAGCAGCCATTGCCTCCTGCAGCAACAAAGTTTGTCAGTAAATTCAGAATCTTACATTTTTAGTATCGTTAATTTTGCTCGTCTCGCTCCTGTGTGTCACCAGTTTTTGTGTTTGACTTTAAATGAACTAGTGTGCCCCTGTTGTACTGTATGTATGGCTGTGCACCATTAACTAGAGTTATATATGGTGCAGAGGCATAAAAGGTGCGTGGTAAAACAGTGTTTTGGTTTTAATGATCATGTGGTCTGCTGTTCTGGTCTCAGGTGCAAAGATCAAACACTGCAGTCTCCTCATGGCTCTGTTCGTTTGTTCTTCTTTCAGGACAAAGAAATGCCATAGAGGAAGGAAGTAGATCCAGGTCTCCTCCGCCAGGGAGGAGAGGTCTCCTCAGAAATGGCAACTGAACTCCATGAGACTATTTTCATGGCCAAGCAAGAGCGCCACAAAAACCTGTTTCTTAACTACAGAAACCTGAATAATTTCCCTGTGGAACTGCTGAAGGACGAAGGCCTGCAGTTTCTGGAGAGACTGTACATGAAGAGGAATTCACTCACCACACTGGTACTGGCACAGTACACTCTGGCTTTTGCTGCGTCAGTCATCACTGATACAGTTAATTGTTGTCTTGTGCAAACAAAAATGCAGAACAGAATTTGACTCAAAATGTTATGAAGTCTGTTAGATCTACAGAACAGGCAACAGTGATAGCAGGGGCATTTCACAAGTTTATTTCCTGAAATTTACTATTGTTTCTGCTTTCTCTCTGTCTCTCTATCAGCCTGACAATCTTGCTCAGAAGCTCCCAAACCTAATTGAACTGTGAGTATTCAGCTAAGTTATGTTTTATATTATTAACAGTTGTTATTTAACAGCAAAGCGTTGCCACATTACATGGCGTTATGCTAGTCTGTTTCATGTTTATTATTGGCTCATATAACAGGAAAGGTGGCTGGTGAAATGTACTGGTATACCGGATGCTATGCCTGTGAACTGTGGAAATGTGAAACTATTTGTTAATTGCTGTTGGCTGCGTTCCTAAATTGTAACTTTGACAGACTATTACACTTCAATGAATGCCAGCCAACAGTTGACTCCAGATCTTTACTGACATGAAAATACAGTATCTCACAAAAGTGAGTACACCACTCACTTTTGTTGCCAGCGGTTTAGACATTAATGACTGTGTGATGTGTTATTTTGAGGGGACAGTAAATTTACATTGTTATACAAGCTGTACACTCACTACTTTACATTGTAGCAAAGTGTAATTTCTTCAGTGTTTTCACATGAAAAGATATAATCAAATAATTACAAAAATGTGAGGAGATATCAAATAGTTTGGTCTATTCACATTGTAACATTTATTTATTTTTCCATTTAAGGTATTTGCACTCAAACAACATTGTCCTTATTCCTGAAGGTAAACCCTCTGTTATGTCACCATAATGTGCCAGTGTCTCCACTGATTTTCCTGTCACTTTGCCTTCACTTAACAGCATCTGAATCCACTGCTGCTGAACTTTAAGAACGTATTTAATGATCAAAGAGTTTAATAGTTATCAAATACCTGTGTGTGACTGTTATGCTTGTGGATGCTTTCAGTTTATGTTGTTTAAACAAATTGAAACTCAGATTCAAAGTGATTCAACAGTATTAAAGTATTAAATATGGCAGGAAATAGGTGATTCAGGTGAGACTGAACAAAGGGCGTTAAAAGCCTCTCAGAATTTAAGAAAAAGATTGAATAAAACAGCAACAAGCAAACCAACAACCGCAATAAGTATGCGGATGTGATGCTCTGGCTGTCTCATAACACATATGGATTTATTAATACTGACATGACTTAACATGATGTAAAATGGTACATTACTAAGACCTCCAATAGGACGGAGAACAGAAGAATTGTGCTGGCTATGTTAACATTGTCTTTTGAGCATAATGAGGGCAACTGTTGTTTGGTCCCCAGCTATTGGAAATCTGGCCCGACTGCAGTCATTGGACCTGAGCAATAACGCCCTCCAGCTCCTCTGCCCTGAGATTGGCCGCCTGAGGTCTCTGCGGCACCTGAGACTGTCCAATAACCAGCTGAAATGCCTTCCTCCAGGTAAATCACCGTCAGTTGTTGTTGTTCCACAGTGCTCTTTGAGTTTGACTTCATTTAGTAACTCCAGCTATTAAGAAATATCTCAACAGTTGAAGTGAAACGCTGGTTCTTCAGCACCACTGTGTTTAAGTGTCGGCCCAATCATAAATGTATACAGTCAACAGCTCACCTGCATGAGTGTCTAAACATATTTATACTTTATGCAATGAATAAAGTCATACATATTTAATTAGCTATTTAAATGAAATTACAGTTCCCACTGTGGGGTCTTTCTTGGCTTGTTTTCCAGTGACTCAGTTTGCAGTTGTGAGAATACAAACTTGAAGTGAGTTGTAAGTGTGTTATTCGCCAGCAGGGGGCAACAGAGTTACTCAACACTGACAAAGGATTTACTGAAACTGTGAAGTTCCAAATGATCCCAGTTAAAACAACAAACTAATTTGTGCCATTTTATTTTGAGATTTATTGTTTATTCATTTTTGAAATAGTAATGATCTGATTTGGAAAGACTGGTTCAGGCTCTCTCTCATGTCTGTCCGACACCTCCAGCGATCGGTGACCTACAGGACCTGGAGACTCTGGATGTGTCGATGAACCAGCTGATGTCTCTACCAGATCGGCTGCACCGCTGTGTTTCCCTGCAGAATCTGACCGCCGACCACAACCTGTTGAGCCACGTTCCCCGGCAGCTCTGCTTGCTCCACCGCCTCAACCAGCTCTCCATGGCCGCCAACCGGCTCACCTTTCTGCCGCTCGGTCAGTATATACCTCCTTATATCTGTGTGTTGCCATAGCAGTGTAGATACAGTGAGCAAGGTGACATTAATATCTGTGTGTGTTTCAGATCTGGGCAGATCACGGGAGCTGCAGTTTGTGTTTGTGGACAACAATGCGGACCTGAAAGGCCTTCCCTCCTACTTGTATAACAAGGTCATCGGCTGCAGCGGGTAATACACATTACCAAACAGCTAACGATGATGTAGTTTAAGATATTTGAAGGTGTAATCAGTTCATTCAGCATGAGATAGCTTAGCCTTGTGTTGATTGAAAAATGGAACAAAAATATAATGGAAATGCAGTTACATATATACCTCATATGATATTAAAAATAATAAATTGAGGGAGATTGAGATTGTGTGTGTGTGTGTGTGTGTGTGTGTGTGTGTGTGTTGCTCCCGTAAAGGTGCGGCATGTCAGCCCAGGTGTCAGAGGGTGACCTGAGTGAGGTGCTGGGTGAGGCACTAGGTGAGGCTCTGGTCGGGCTTCCGGGTGAAGTGAAGATGGTGGGCTCAGAAACGGAGAACGTGGTTCCCCTGGAAGAGCTCGCCATGAGAACCCTGCACAGCATCTACCACCGCCGCTCCACAGGTAAAGAGTTTTACACCACATATACCTGTACTGTATGTATGTACTACGTGGCCAGCTGTGCCTCACTAAGACAAAACTTACACTGAATTTTTGTTTATTTATACTGAGCAGCTCCCAATGTCTGACAGTAAGAAGCTATGACAAAATGAAAACACCTACTGCTGGAGATGGAAGAAGCATTTCTTAGCAACCTGGTTGTTAATCATTTTTCTGAAAATGACTTTGTTTGGCGCCATAGTTTTACAAATACTTCCTGTACTGTTGTGTTTTTCAGACCTCAACTTGCTGCCGCCCGTCAGCCTCCCAAAGAGCCTGCTGGACCTGCTGCAGTTCCCCCTGGGACACTGCCACCGCTGCAGTCAAGCCATGTTCACAATCATCTTCCCCAAACTCTTCCCTCTCCGTGACACCGCTTTGGCAGGAGTGCACCGCAGGTCAGTACAAACACACCTGCGTCCCTTTCCAGGATTGCCTACAGAGCAACTACAGACTAGTCACAGATGAGATAACTACAAATCTTGTTTCTTATTTGCAAATGAATTGTTCTCAGCCAAACATGCATGCTGAGCTTACTCACACTTTTTCCTCACTTCTTTCCTCTGAAGGACGACTGTGAGTTTTGTAGCCTACTGCTGCTCCAGTCACTGCCTCCGCACCTTTGACCTCCAGGGATGATGTCCTTTTCTTCGCTCTGTACACATTCAGAGTGGTTTCCAGAAGGTGACAGATAACGGCTCGTTATTTGTGCGGATCTGGAAGTTCTGTGTGCATCAATACAGGAGCTCTGTGCGTGATTGACAATGCTAAGAACTCCAGAGACAGCCTGTGTGGATGTTGGGTGGGTCAGATGATGGACACATAGCTTGTTCAGCAACGTTTTATCACACTTCAGTCAAAGGCTCAAACCCACGTGATTTTCCTGAGTCCGACCAACTGCGACGATTGTATTCCTGTGTATGTGGTGGGGGTCAAAATAATCACTACCATGTGTGCACGTAGCATTCAACTAGCTCTATCTAGAAAGTAACTTTAAGTTATCACACCTGAAGTAACTACTCACAAATGGGCACTTTTTAAGAACAAGCAGTTTGATTGTTGTGAAATCAGCAGTTTTTCACACAAAAGTTTATTGCAGCAGACACATCCCTTTGATTGTGGGGTCACATTTGAGGTATTAACATTTTAGTGCAGTTTGTTTTACTGATTACTTAAGCAGGGTTCTAATTGATCAATTTGATATGTCAATTTCAGCAGCATGTAAAGGAACTTGTTAGAAAAGACCCTGCCACATTGACAATTCAGCTATAGCCATGTGTCTTTGAACAAGAGACTTGAGTCTAATGTAAGTTTATGCAACGAAAACGCTATTTTCCTTACATAAAGTTAAATTCAGTGTAAAATTAACTCCAAATGATCCAATTTTTTTCAACAATGTTGTAGAGGATTAACGTCTGCAAACTCATTCAAGCCAAAGGTTTCTGTCGTCACCTGAAAGGAATAAGGTTCGTACACCTCAGAGGCACTGTGATTCTCTTGTTGAACTGACGCTTGTGTGTTAATGTTCATTACTATGTTGTACAATTCTAATTTATCATTTGTTTTGACTGTGTTGCGTTTGGCAGTAAATGTTGACTGATGTTTGACTTTTAGTGAATTTCCGTTTTGTTTTTTTTACACCAAAGAGAGTTTGTTAGAGTGGATACAGGTGTTAATGTGACAGTTAGAAGTGTGCATGTTAAACACTGTAAAGAACCCTTAACTTTTTTTTTCATACAAATACTTAACACAGGTCACAACAGCTGAAGTTCACCTCCAATTTCTTTCTGTTATTCTTCCTGTTACACTTTTTTAGCCTAACATCATTAACTGTCTGTGCTGCAATTCTGGTAACCAGTGTAGTTGTGTCAGTAGGCCAGACAGTCAAGCTCTTTGGCCTCTCTGCATGTGGGATAGAGGCCTAATAAACATCCTGGCAACAGGAAGGTGTTGTGCCAAAAAGCCCTGAGCCAAGCTCTGCATGACTCCTGACTCAGTCTGTTCCTCAGCCAGACCAGCTATGTTCTTCATTCCATGCACTACACTCCTGTTTAGTCTTAACCTGCATTTCCTCCCCACCTCATATGTTGTTAATCATCTTCGGCAATTCTTAGAGATACAGGCTGAGGTGTCATTGTCAAGGCACTGTTGACCTGTTGGCGTGTCAGTCTGGAAAAGCAGATCAGCTGAGCGTCAAATGTGCAACGAAGTCCAAAGATGGGCAAGGTACTCTCGCAGAGGCATTTTGTAAGCTTTATTGAAAGCTGCTACATTTAGCATTTAGTGCAGTCATTTTGAAATCAGCTATGAAATGGTAAAACTAAACATGAAAAGCCTAAATACGGATGTAATGTATGTACAAGTGGTAATAGAGGGTTGTGGAGCAGGAAGCACAGCAGCTCCATTACCGGGATCGATGGCGTGTTTAGATGAGTGTGAGACCATGATCCTCTCTGGCTGGTGCTTCAGCTCTAAGCCCTTCCCTCTGGGACTATCACATCTCTGCTGACTGCGCATATGAAATAACAAGCATGCCGCTTGTCCATATGACTATGTGATGAAAGTCTACATAAACGCATAAGGTCTGCGCACAGCACGGGGTCAAGACAGATTAAAGAAGCAAACACCAACCAGTCATAACAGCTGATGTCATTTAGGGGATTTCATATATTGTTCAGCAGGAAGTAATATAAGCCGACTATGAAGGGCCATCAGCGCTACCCGATTATGTGCGAGCAGTTGAAGCATTTGATTCTTTTGTTTTTTTTCTTCAATTTGAAAGAGGGGAGATACATTTGAGTTGGAATGAATTAGAAATATATTTTTGTACTTGCAACCCTTCAAGTCAAGTTTATTTTGCAGTGCAAGAAATAGCTTTATCATACGATATATTAGAGCAGTGGTTCCCCTTCATCAGCACCACCCATCATGTTGTCAACTTAAATATATTATATTTATGCTTATAATGTTTTGACACAATAAACTGTTAATGTAAAGGTGGGTGTTAGTCAACCATTTATCCATGACTTTTACTCAAGTTATATTTTTCAACTGTTTCTGTATCTATAACTTTTAGCTTTAACAACTGTATTACATTTAGCTAAAGTCATTATTTATTTAATGGTTTATCCATTACGTTTGTTATCAATTTCAACCTCTTATCCGGGATGTTTAACCATTGTTTTTAGCTATCTCACCATGTATCAATTATGTTTAGCTATTTAGCAAGTAGGCTAATGTTAACTAGCTATCTGTTTAAAGCATTTATCCACAACATCTAGCTCTTTAACTGTATACAGGTAACTATATAAACCGTTCATCCCTTACATCTATTTCAACCATTTTATTGAGGTTTTAACTATTTCTTCAACCGTCTATCTAATTGTTTACGTCTGTATGCTGGCTAGCTAATTTCTTTTACTCACTTTAAATGGCAACACGTGGTCTTCAGGTGTTACAACGGACGCAGTATATTTTAACCAAATGGTACTTCAATTATTTTTCAATTTTAGCTGAGCTACTCTACCCTCTGTGGCACAAGAGGCCCATGTTGGGAAACACTGCTGTAGTTAAAGCTCCAAATAGCTAATAGCTAACACATGAATTACAAGCTTTTGATATTTATTAAACCAACGTAGGCTACCTATATATATATATATATATATATATATATAGATCAGCATGTGAGTAATAATTTATCATCTTATATATATAGTGATTTTATAAGTCTAGAAAGTAACTGAGGTGCTAAACAGTATGTGACTGTTAGTGGA
>NC_060169.1:30898435-30900140 GCF_021292245.1 Micropterus dolomieu | reverse complement strand
TATATATATATATATATATATATATATATATATATATATATATATATATATATATATATATATATATATATATATATATATATATATATAAGCATGTGAGTAATAATTTATCATCTTATTGGGCAGTGATTTTATAAGTCTAGAAAGTAACTGAGGTGCTAAACAGTATGTGTCTGTTAGTGGAGCCCACATAATGAGACACTGACATTTGGAGTTTTGGAGTAAATAGTATTCCCACACTGTAAACCCAAATAAGTTCAGAATACTGAAAATATTTGTGGAAACTGATTACCTCAAACTTTTTAAGTAGTGGTAATAATATTTGAGTAAACCTTAACTTAAATATAATACATTTTTAAAAAACATTTACATACAAACATTTCATTTCTTTACTCAATAAATGTAGTTGTGCACAACTTGTACTTTCAGCCTAGCACAATACATTTTTTGGAGTAGATTTCCCTCAAATACTAATGGAAACTCACTCAACACCACTACTACTAGTCAACTTGAAATTTACAAAATGCCCATTTTCAGATAGTCCTGAAAAATACGAATACAACTCCATTATTACAATTCAAGTTCCCTTTATTAGTATCAAACATCTTTGGTCATTTCTACATTTAACAGACACAAAATAAGGCACATCTTGAATAAACATGAACATTCTCCATTTCCAGATTCCTAATGAGATTTTTTTGGTGTTAAGTGATAATAACTTGAATCTTGAGCTAAACTAAATTTCCTTTTACTACTTTACTGGGTTTTGTGGAAAAAACGACTAGGCATAATTTTATTTAATCAGCAGCACTTTTACTTAATATAAATGTGTAGTTTTATGGAATCATAAGCAAATAAAGATAGCTAATGAAGATTGTTAAAAATAAGAAGTTCCACACTATGCAAATTGTTAAGTCGGGTAGACGAGGTAATGGAACAATCAGGGTTTCTGCAGGTTTCACTTGGTCAAATTTAAGACTATTATGAATGAAATTTACAAATAGAAACAATGTCCATAAGGATTAAAACATGCTTTCACAGGGCGGTATAATGTGAAAAATTAAGATGGTGTTTTTGTGTGGGGGGATTGCGTGTCCTCCCAAGAAAATTATGTTTTCCAATAAAGAAATATGCAATTCCACATAATTTTGGAATATTGTTATTACCACATCTGTGAATAAGTAGGAAAATCCAGAGCAGATTTAAACACCCCAAAAGCTAAACTTGCTAAATGAGTCTACTGGGGTTGAATTCTAACCATTAGATTTGGGAAAATTAATTTGGTTAGTTTTGACCTCTGCCCGAGGATCTCAAGGTACGTGCTGGTGTGTATGGGACTAAAAGTTCAGAAATATAACAAGGCGAGAGGCCATGAAGAGCTTTAAAAGTGATCAATAGAATTTAAAGTCAATTCTAAAACATACTGGGAGCCAGTCTAATGAAGCTAAAATAGGAGTAATGTGGTCATATTTCTTTGTTCTGGTAAAAAGCCTGGCAGCTGAGTTCTGGACAGTCTGGAGTCGATCAATAGATTTTTGGGTTAAACAAGTGAAAAGGCTGTTGCAATAATCCAGGCGTGATGAGATGAAGGCGTGTAAAATGGTCTCGGTGTCCTTAAAAGTTAACATAGATTGAATTTTTGCTATATTTCTAAGTTGATAAAAACATGATTGAACAAGCTTTGTGGTGTGCTGCTCGAAATTTA
>NC_060169.1:30895829-30898335 GCF_021292245.1 Micropterus dolomieu | reverse complement strand
AGTAAAGTGCTGTTGTTAGCAGACAATCAACCCAAAATGTTACATACTGTGACATCAATTTACTCTGAAAAACATGCTGACCATAGCTTCACAGCAACCTCAATATGTTTGTACCTCCTGACACTTATGTTACAGTCGCTCTGTGCTGATGCAGTGGACAGCAAGCTTGATTCATGTTACATCAAAAACATACAATTATAACTCACTGTTGTCTAAAGTAAAAATGTTTGAAGTAGTTAGGTTGGTAAAACAAACTTACAGTTTTCGTCTGAAAGAGGTGACTTCAAATGAATAAAACAATCAACCCATATCTTGCAAGCTGGTTGCTTATGCTTATAGTCCCTCAGAGTGCCAGATTGTAGACTGTGCTGGGAAAAATAAGCAGTCTTTCTCAAGCTACCCTAGTTTTGTGATTTCCTTTCATAGTTTTTTTCATTTCAAACTTCAAAACCTTTAGGCTACAGGGAAAACCCAGAGGTTAGAGTAGGTGTGTGTAGGCCTACATGTCATGATCAAACAGACCTCAGCTATCCACTAGTGTGCACATCTGCAAGCACAACACTATCCTGTATGTCTAGATATTTTTCACAAACTATTAGAATTGCAGTTGCCCTATGTCAGACAAGCGCACCGTGCGTGTAACAACAGAAACTTTTCTACCTTTTGCTCGACTTGTACATTCACTTTTTTAAAGTGAGCCATTATTTGCATCCTTGAAACGGCCCAAAGGGAGTTTAAGCTTAGGTTTACAGCTGGTTTAAAGAGTAACCTAAGTGTATTCCACTGTCTCCACAGTTTATACCCCATTGACATAGATGTGTGTTATGGGTCTTTCTTACATACCACTGCAATTTTCATGGCTGTTGTATGTTTAGTTGCAGCACACCGTTCACGTCGATTATGACGGGTTCGAGCATTCTCCGCAAATTCAGTTCATTTTATTACTATTCCATAATCCTGCCGACAGACAGATAAACGGCCCTGAAAACATAGCCACCTTGTGAAAGTAGGACCTAAAGTGACATGACTGAGTTTACGCAAACTAAATTCCTAATAACAGCAGGTATCATACATGCTCAAGACACACTGAGACTGATTGAATGGTATTCTCTTATTTTAGTGCTTTTCTCACCTAGTAAACCTCAGACTGAACATGAACACATGAATGAGAAGCATGAACTAAATCTCAGTATCATTTAGTTACACACACATCAGGTTTTAGTAAATTCGACAACTCCAATGTGCAGTGACAAGAAATGTGGGAATATTGTTTCCAGTTATTTAAAAACAAAACTGGAAAGCATATTTATTGCATATTGAATAGATTAATACAATAAAAAGGTTTATTGAAAAGATCTATTGATTGAGAAGATAAAAAATATTTTCAGTTGTTGAAATGATGTTTTAGTAACAATATAGTAAAAGAACAAAATAGCAGATATTCTTGATGCTTCACAAGACAAATGTAGTGGAACGCTGCGGTTCAGTTGGTGGTTTATCGTCGTACGGCACAGACGCGGTAAGGTTTAGGACAGCGAGTGGCTCCCAACTTGAACTCCAGACTGGGCTGCTCTCCAGCGCATGCCGAGAAAGAAAACCTCTGAAGGAGGGAGGTAAAGAAGAGGAATAACTCCATCCTGGCCAGCTGCTCCCCAAGACACACACGCTTACCTGAGAACACAAAGAGCAACCGATGAGTTATATTCACACAATTTTTAAGAGATTCACTTTGATCATATAATATCGCTGCAGCTCAGAGTGTGAAACAACCACAGAATACAGTACGACATGGAGCCTGATCCCCTCCCTACTATGGTAATCAGTTAGACAGGAAAACAACTGGTTTAAACTACAAATTACTGAGTTTCAGAGGCTTGTAACTACTGACTAACCTGCTGAAAAAGGAAGGAAGGCCTCTCTCTTCCTAAATTTGCCGTCCTGGTCCAGAAAATGTTGAGGGTTGAAGGTGTGTGGAGTTTCCCACATCGACTCATCATGTAGAACTGAGTTCAGCGTGGGCATGATAGTGGTGCCCTGAGGAAATGCAATTAATGAAAACTGTAATTCAAACTGTTTTTTTGTTTGTTTTGTATTTCTAAAGAAATAAGTATAAAATTTGCTTGCAGATTTGGTTTTTAGAGAATATAAAAGTTGGTCTTTATATTAAAGATATCTTCACGTAGCTGAAACGACTGGGTTGAAAACCATTGTTGATTTTTGACCATGATTGTTGAGTTGGCAGCAGAGAAGCACTGCATTCAAAAGCTATGCTGCCAGAAAATCCAAACAATAAGTAAAATGCTCACAGAAAGCAATTCTTTCTCAAATGTGCATCTTGTACCTTTGGGATTGTGTACTTGTCAAGCATGGTGTCCTTGTTTGTCATGTGGACCACATTGAGGGGGATGATGTTGCCCATTCTCTGGATTTCATGGATGACTGCATCAGTATAGGGCATGTTTTCTCTGTCAGTCACAGAGGGCAGTCTGGATGAACCAACGACAGA
>NC_060169.1:30894367-30895809 GCF_021292245.1 Micropterus dolomieu | reverse complement strand
AATACAACAATCATATCACTGAATCTCAAATATAAAAATGCACCAAAAAAATAAATAAAAAGGAAATCATTGCACATCAACTGGGCTGATTAAGATCATGTGAAATGACCAAAAGCTCAAGAACAGCTACTAAATGGTTGTTGATTGTTTTGTGAAATTGTCAGGTGTAAAATGTCTGCACCAAAGTGCAACAGTGGTTTTAACCTACATGTTAATATAAAATAATCTATTGTCCATTTTTTTCTGATTATTTTCAAACAAACTTCTAACCTTACAGTTATTGGTTATTCAGTTAATATAAATGTAGTATAAAATTTGCTTGCAGATTTGGTTTTTAGAGAATATAAAAGTTGGTCTTTATATTAAAGATATCTTCACGTAGCTGAAACGACTGGGTTGAAAACCATTGTTGATTTTTGACCATGATTGTTGAGTTGGCAGCAGAGAAGCACTGCATTCAAAAGCTATGCTGCCAGAAAATCCAAACAATAAGTAAAATGCTCACAGAAAGCAATTCTTTCTCACATGTGCATCATGTACCTTTGGGATTGTGTACTTGTCAAGCATGGTGTCCTTGTTTGCCATGTGGACCACATTGAGGGGGATGATGTTGCCCATTCTCTGGATTTCATGGATGACTGCATCAGTATAGGGCATGTTTTCTCTGTCAGTCACAGAGGGCAGTCTGGATGAACCAACGACAGATTCTATCTCAGCCTGGACTCTCTCTGCACACAGTGAGAACAGGAAACAATATGAGTCTGTGTACTATGTAGAGCACTGAGGGGAAAATGCAATACATCCCACACACTCTCCCAACACAGGACTGACCTGTGAGGGACCCCTGATCCTTTAAGGTCATGGCAAGATGCTTATAAAACAAGCGGCATGAGGCAGCACAGATATTACACACACACACACACACACACACACACACACACACACACACACACACACACACACACACACACACACACACACACACACACACACACACACACCCCTTGTATGTCAGGGTAGTACATCATGAATAGCAGTCCCCAGTGTAAAGTTGTGGTAGTAGTTTCAGTTCCAGCACCAAACAGGTCCAGAGTGCAAACAGCCAGATTTTTTAAATCAAAAACAGAATCTGTGTCCTCCTTCTATCAATCAAACACAAAATGCAGTTTCTAGTATCAGCTGACATATTTCATTAGAGAGCAAACAAACAACAACAAAGAAAACAAACACAATGCAGACACTCGCCTCTCCCATCTCTGCGAGGAAGCAGTCGATGTAGTCTCTCGGTGAGGACGGGTCAAGGCTTTCTCTGTGTTCTTTAATCCTGATCTCTACAAAGTCCATTAAGTTTTGTGTCAGAGTGAATATCCTCTGGTGAGGTCCGGGCACCCACTTCATCAGCCAGGGATATGTGTTATAAACCTACAGAGCATGATGACAGT
>NC_060169.1:30876668-30894347 GCF_021292245.1 Micropterus dolomieu | reverse complement strand
TTGTTGAGTTGGCAGCAGAGAAGCACTGCATTCAAAAGCTATGCTGCCAGAAAATCCAAACAATAAGTAAAATGCTCACAGAAAGCAATTCTTTCTCAAATGTGCATCTTGTACCTTTGGGATTGTGTACTTGTCAAGCATGGTGTCCTTGTTTGTCATGTGGACCACATTGAGGGGGATGATGTTGCCCATTCTCTGGATTTCATGGATGACTGCATCAGTATAGGGCATGTTTTCTCTGTCAGTCACAGAGGGCAGTCTGGATGAACCAACGACAGATTCTATCTCAGCCTGGACTCTCTCTGCACACAGTGAGAACAGGAAACAATATGAGTCTGTGTACTATGTAGATCACTGAGGGGAAAATGCAATACATCCCACACACTCTCCCAACACAGGACTGACCTGTGAGGGACCCCTGATCCTGTAAGGTCATGGCAAGATGCTTATAAAACAAACGGCATGAGGCAGCACAGATATTACTCACACACACACACACACACACACACACACACCTTGTATGTCAGGGTAGTACATCATGAATAGCAGTCCCCAGTGTAAAGTTGTGGTAGTAGTTTCAGTTCCAGCACCAAACAGGTCCAGAGTGCAAACAGCCAGATTTCTAAAATCAAAACCAGAATCTGTGTCCTCCTTCTATCAATCAAACACAAAATGCAGTTTCTAGTATCAGCTGACATATTTCATTAGAGAGCAAACAAACAACAAAGAAAACAAACACAATGCAGACACTCGCCTCTCCCATCTCTGCGAGGAAGCAGTCGATGTAGTCTCTCGGTGAGGATGGGTCAAGGCTTTCTCTGTGTTCTTTAATCCTGATCTCTATAAAGTCCATTAAGTTGTGTGTCAGAGTGAATAGCCTCTGGTGAGGTCCGGGCACCCACTTCATCAGCCAGGGATATGTGTTAAAAACCTACAGAGCATGAAGACAGTTACCAGATCATCAGAGAATCAGGCAGTAGTTCACAACCTCAGGTGGAGGCCGCGGCAAATGTGGCAAAACTAATTTGTTTGCTGGATTTGTCCAAAAAAAACAAAACCAAACGTAAATAAGAACAAATAAATCTTGTAATATAAAATTTTGTATACTGTGATGGAGGATTAAAGCCCGACAGATTTGGGATTTTTGAGACTACCTATTTCGATATGAGTATTTCAAAATCCAATACTGCAATATATGAGACAAAATTCATTATTGTCTTGCCTCATTCATTTATTTCAGGATTTATTTCATAAGCATATTTATTAATGTTTTTATTTATTTAATATTGACTGAAATGGGATCCATATTCCCTATTTTACTGCATGAGTACTTTTTACTTAAATTGATACTTGGGACATTTGGCTCATAATGTTTTTGTACTTCAGTGAGAGTAGCTACTGTCGTGCCCAGCTCCCACAGTTAGGTTATGTGTGTTTATCATCTTGTCTCTTTTCGGGCCCAATCCCAATGTTGCCCCTATGCCCTAAGCACTGAATCCTCACAGACTTTACTGACGTCACTTGGAAAATGATTGAGCGCAAGAGGCTGCAAGGACTCATAATGCTGTAAACAGGAACAGGACAGCACTTTGCCACTTTATCATGTTACCTTGATGACGCTGAAACACGTTGCACACTTTTTATTTTATGTTTTTGCCTGATTTTTTAAGTCTTGCAGCCTCTCACCCTACAGAGTGGTGGAGAGGTAAATGTCAATCTACATTTTTCAATAATCAATACATTAATGTTGGTAAAAACAGCATCATTAAGCAAAAACTAAAATAAATAGTTGAATAAACTAAGTGTGTAATAAGGTGATTTTATTCCTCTGACTTCATGTGTTCTATGTACCATCTAAAAAGAAAAATTCTTAAAAACAATTTTAGCATCACAAAAAGGAAAAACAGGAAACAACCCATTTTTCATTTTGATATAAAAAAATGGACAACGAAAAACAATCTCCTTATCTGATTTTCTTTGATGTGTTTATAGATGGAAATCGGAAATTAGGCTTAGGGGTGCTGTACAGTAAAAATGCATGTAAAACTGTGTGTGGACACGCACTTTCCTTCAACACAGAGTGGTCGTATGAGGTCACCGAGGGCCGGACCTCAGTAATTATATATGTATGTATGTATGTATGTACAGCTGAAACTCGAAAAATTAGCATATCGTGCAAAAGTTCATTTATTTCAGTATTTCAACTGAAAAGGTGAAACTAATATATTATATAGACTCATTACATGCAAAGTCAGATATTTCAAGCCTTTATTTGATATCATTTTTATGATTATTGCTTACAGCTTATGAAAACCCCAAATTCAAAATTTTAGAAAATTAGAATATTACATGAAATCAATAAAATCAATGTCAGCCCTCTGAAAAGTATAATCATGCATATGTACTCAGTATTTGGTTTGGGCCCCTTTTGCATGAAATACTGCCTCAATGCGATGTGGCATGGATGCTATCAGCCTGTGGCCCTGCTGAAGTGTTATGGAAGACCAGGATGCTTCAATAGCGGCCTTCCGCTCTTCTGCATTGTTCGGTCTCATGTCTTTCATCTTTCTCTTGTCAATGCCCCATAGATTCCCTATGGGGTTCAGGTCAGGCGAGTTTGCTGGCCAATCAAGCACAGTAATCCCATGGTCACAGAACCAGGTTTTGGTACTTTTGGCTTCCTCCAGACTCTGGGACCTTGGTTTCCAAATGAGATGCAAAATTTGCTCTCATCAGAAAAGAGGACTTTGGACCACTGAGAAACAGACCAGTTCTTGAAGCCCATGTCCAGGACCCGTCTGTGTGTGGTGGCTCTTGATGCAGTAACTCCAGCCTCAGTCCACTCCTTGTGAAGCTTCCCCACATATTTGAATGGCCTTTTCCTGACAATCCTCTCCAGGCTACGGTCATCCCTGCTGCTTGTGCACCTTTTTCTTCCACACTTTTCCCTTTCACTTAACTTTCTATTAATGTGCCTTGATATAGCACTTTGAGAACATCCATTTCATAAGCTGTAAGCCATAATCATCGAAATTATATCAAATAAAGGCTTTAAATATCTCACTTTGCATGTAATGAGTCTATATAATATATTAGTTTCACCTTTTAAGTTGAATTACTGAAATAAATGAACTTTTGCACGATATGCTAATTTAGTTTCACCTGTATGTATAATACTAAAAGGAATAATAGAAAGATTAAATAGGGAGAAACAATTTTCTGCCATTACATAGGCTAAATGAAATCATTTGAATAAAAAACATTGACAACTTAAATGAACGGCATGCGGGCGACCGACTTCAGACTCTGTTCAATAAACTGTTTATTTGTGAACCACCTTGAGTCGTGCCTGGTGAGTCCATTACCACTGCGTGTAGCCTTGATAATAACACAACACTGTCCCACATGTTTCTGACATATAGGCTCTGCCATACTGACTTCACCAGCAGGGGAATGTCGTCACAGACACCAGATTTAAAAACTCCTGTATACTGCGAATACAGAGAGATTTACCTGGTAGCATCAGACTTAATAAGCATTGTGTGAAATCGTTTGGGCTTGAATGTAACGGACGTTTATTTATATGTAAAAGTCCCGCACTTAAGATTTAATTTAATTCAGGACTTTTACTTGTAATAGAGTATTTTTAAATAGTTGTATCCATACTTTTACTTTACTATCTGAGTACTGCTGCACATTTTTATCTAATTTAATGCATTTTATGTTAGTTTCATTCAATTCCATTTTAATTGTGTTGTTCTTGAACCCTTTTACAAAATAGTTAATAAAACACATCACTGACTTATGTGGTCTGCATGGACAAATTCTGATTAAGAAAAAGATTCATATGCGCTGCAGGAGGCTCACCTGTGTCCACAAACTTCCCTGTAAGTACACTATTTCATTGAACTTCTGAAGAATACCCTGGTACTGCCTGTCAGTGTATTCAAAGCGATCACCAAACACCAGGCAGCAGATGATGTTGGACACAGCACTGGTAATCAGTGATTGGGCATCAAAAGGCTTGCCTGTAAAAGAAAGAGGAAATGTAGAGAAAACACACAGAAACTTTGTAAAAAATAAAAGAACGCAAAGTCAAAACATGAACTGTGTGATGAGCCACAGGCAGAAGAAGAGTACTATGACATATTGATTATAATTATGGATGATTAACAGGCTGGTTTATCAGATACATTTACAGTGTCAGCCACTGCCAAACTGAAACAAACTAACGTCTAAAGTGCATGGTTCAGTGCTCCACGGTGTTGCTGCATGCCTCTGTGTGGCAAAGATGGAGTGAAGTTGAAGGGAAAGGGAACATGTACTAAACATAAAAAAAGACTGTGTCATGGTGAAAAAGCATACTGCCCTGTAACTAGTTATGGATTAGTTGATTAGTTGTTGCTTGTTGAAAAATAAGATTTGTTTGTTGCCTTGCTGAAGGGCAAAAGCTTCAGTGAGATATTGGCACTCCTGCTGGATGGATGGCTCCAGGCTCTTCTTGCCCACACCAAAGTTTCTGAGTGTATGAAGAGCAAATCTCCTCTGCTGCTTCCATGGATTGCCATTTGATGCCACCAGACCTTTTGGAAACACAAACAGCATTACATCGGAGGTAACTGGAAATGGGTATAACTAACAACTGGCTAAGTGCTAATGTGCGATGCTACTACCTAAATCCTAACTAACAACATTTAAAACAAAATACAACACAGACCTCTGTTCCCAATTAATTCTTCCGCCAATGGTATGATGGGGCGATCTATGTAGTCCTCTCCTTTGTGGACCAGGGCCTCTCTTACAAGCTTGTAGCCATTAATCACCACAATCCTTCCACCGAACAGCCGAAGGCTGAAAACGTTTCCATATTCCTCTGCAAACTGAACACAGAGATCAGACAGGTGTTCAGAGTTGACCTAGTTTCTGAGGATGTCAAAACAAAATCAGTCTAGCTTCAGAGGGTGACAGCACAAACATGCACCTGGCTGATGTGGGTGGTGTTTCATGTTTTATCCTGCTTACTTTGACATTGACATAAATTGGCTCTGTAGATACTACTGTAACTTTGTTTCTTCTTGTATCATAAACTCCCATTTGAGGTATGATGTCCCGTTTTACCCCGTTTCACCACTACATGGAACAAGTGTCTTCTGCCTCACACATAACAATGGCCCCGCCGATACCTCTGTCCAGATACAGAGTAGAGCAGCCTTTTGGACAATACAGTATTAATCCTGTGGACGGAAATCAAGCTGCGACCATATACTGTATGGAATCACTACCCTGCTAACTGGCACTCCAAGTTGGGAAACAACCTAGGTAAGGTTTTCTTCTTTGCCTGGTGCTCCTACGTACAGTATTTGTTAAAATGTCTCCTATAAAGTAATCTGTATCATCCACAGACTTTACTGTTTATTACAGTTTACTGAATTTACATCTGGCTGTAACACAAAAGAAGCTGCTGGTTGGGAAATTTAAACAGCAACAGGTGCAAATTGCAACAATATGTTTCTGTTAGTTCCTGAAGTGCAGCGGACCACATTTTATTATAATAATTACTAATTTAGCTGACACTTTTATCCAAAGCGACTTACAATTGCTATATATTAGGGCTGGGAAAATTAACACATCATGCCGACAATTATTTTATCGCACGTTAACACAGTTTATTTTAATTTTTAAATTGTTATTTTGAAAGTCCGTTTCTCACTGGCTCTGAATACACATACTGTCAAACCATGGGTCACAGGAGGGGCGGGGTGTTGATCAGCCTGCAAATCATCTATCCAAACAAGCAATAAAGGGAGGCTTTGGCAGACTACGTTGACATATTTTTTTCTGTATTTTTCCACCCGCGATCCGTTATCACGGCAGCAGGTGAGCCGCTTGCTTGTTAATGACACAGCCTATCAAACAACTGAAACCAACATCTACACCCTGTGTGTTCAATGCTGCTTTCACGTTACCTCGTCCGTGCTTGTAAAATATCCACCATGACTTGTAACGTCATTTCAAGTTTTTAGGGCTGTAATCAACCAAAGAAAATCTTGGTCGACTAAAGTCCTGAAATTTTCGACTAAAAATCGAATAAAAATGATGTAATTATTTTTTTTTTTTTTAAATTAGTCAGCTGTGCACTGTGCGCAGTACTTGGTAGCCTTGTTGTCCGCCTAAATGAATTGTAAATAAACATTAAAAAAATAGTAGGCTATTTGCAGTTTATTAAATCGTTTTTTATCTAATTATTTTGCACTAAATGAGTCTGTCGGCTCTGACAGCAATGCATCACGTGCACCTGCGCAATATCATAGCCTACGATTTACGAAAATAGTACTATGTTGCTTGTCAACTAGTGATATCATCACAAGAATTGTTGAGGAATATGCAACATCATTTAGACAATTATTTTTGTCATATGTTATAATAATAAGTTTATTAGACACTATGATCATTTCAGCAGAGCGCAGCTGAGCGGCGGCAGACACGAATAGACTATTAACTTAAAGTTTTTGCTCTTAATAAACACAAAAGGCATATCCACTTTAATAAACAAAGAATATTTATTAAACAAACCAGATCAAGAGCAGAAACGAAATAAAGTGCATAACTGAAAAATAAAGCACCTTAGGCTCAAAACTAACACACACAGTGGGCACAGCGCAATTTCGCATTAGGCTCCAAATTAAAAAATTAAAATATAATAAAGTGCCCAAATAATCCAATAAATAATACTAGAAATAATAAATGTGCTCTTTGCAAAATAATAAAAGGAAACCATAAAAGTATTAGGCTACTATTAGCCAAATTTTAAACGAAAGTCATCATCATTCGGTTTTTAAACTCCCATCTACTGTCAATTTCTTCGACCAGCTTGCTTTTAATTTTTTTGGTAATGGGGCTGTTATCATCCGCGATGGCCAGGTGACGTTTCTTCAAGTTTGCTAGCATGGGTACTGTTGCAGACAGGGACGCGTTGTCCTCTTCAGACAGCAGCTCGGTCAGGGTTGTCATCGGTTTCAGCACATTTTTAATGTCCTCTATCGCATTCCAGTGTGCTGTGGTAAGGTCCAGTGTACTGCTGTCGCTTTTCTTTGTAAAGTTTTGGTCAGACAGCACTGCGGTAATGGGCCAGCGTTGCTCCAACATTGAAAATGTTGAGTTCCAACGTGTGGACACATCCTGAATTAATTCATGCTGAGGGACGTTTTGCTGCTCCTGCTTCTGTTTTAGCCCAGTTTTTGCTTTGTGCCCCTTTTTGAAATGTCCCACCAGATGACGTGATGCAGCCACTGCACGACAAATTGGATCTTGTTTGAGTGCAGCGTTAATACAGAGCTGCAAAGTGTGCCCGGCACACCTGACGCCCTGCATCTCTGGCCATTTATGTGATTCCTTTAGTGTTTCCACACGCGTTGTCACATACAACAGAAACTCTCTTTGCTTCTTGAATTCCAAAAGGTATCAGCAACTTCAGATAGTCGTGCAGCAATGTTTATTCTCGTGTGCGCCTCTTCTATTTGTTTTGTCTCAAGCACAAGACTCTGTGCTTTCCAGTCTCCATCAATGAAATGGGCAGTCACTGTCATATAGGACTCCATTGTAAGAGATGTCCACATATCTGTGGTCAAGCTCAGTGCCTCGCTGTGTTGTATTAACTCTGATACTTTCTCTTTGAGTCCCTCATATTTTGCGGTTAGTGCATGCGTGATTGTGTTCCAAAACTTTTAACAAGTTCTTAAAACCTTGGCCCTCCACAACAGCAATGGGCCTCATATCCTGAGAAATAAAGTTAACAATTCCTTCCGTTATATTATTTTTCCGTTTGGATGATAAAGGAGGCTTAAAATCCAGCGTGCTCTGGGTGTGTCTGGGGGATGCCGTCATTATGGATGGATGCGCCTGCATTTATAAAATGATTATTACACTAAAACATTGAAATAATTCGAATTTTGATATGTTCATATAGCCTACTCAAAATACAGACAGGGCAACCTAACGCAGACAAGTTAGCTTACTGCTTTTAGATGGTAAGTCATGTTTGTCGTCGAGCTGTGGAAGGCAAACTGTTGGTTGCAAATTTTGCATTGAACCTTTTTCCCGTTGTCAATTTTAACAAAGTGCTTCCACACTGTCCATGTCTTTGTTGTTGACATGTTAGAAAACAGACTATTAAACACTCTCACAGTTAATTAAAGATAAATAATAGGCCTATTTAGCATCAAACCTTCTATAGCCTACTTATCTGTCTCTCTTCTCCTCCGGTGGGTTGGGCTAATCCAAAAAAGTAAAAACAAGGGTGGTGTTCTTAAGACAGACTATTACCTGTGAAACAGGGGTGCTCTGAAAACACCCCCATTAGCAATTAGTGGTTTCCACCTGATGAAGCGCGGCAAAACTGATGAAATAAAAACTGATTAAATGAATGAGGCAAAAAATCGACCAATCACAATTTTGGTCGAACCAGAACGTACCGACCAATTAATCGACTGGGACGTTACAGCCCTAAGTTTTTAACCGAGTGAAGTCTGTGCAAGTGAACACACGCACATTTTAATACATAAATCGTCTCCAAAATAAGAATCAAGATGAAATAATCCCTGACACATAACTCAATCAGTCAATAAGGTTGTACCCTCGACATAATGTCTAAATGAAAGAGCTGCAACCAACAATTATTTTCAATGAATCTGCAGATTGAATTTGCTCAATTAATTGTTTTGTCTATAAAATGTCACAAAACAGTGACAAATGCCCAGATTTATTAGCATTGTGCCATATTTTGGGGGCTTCTGTACTTATTGTTTTGTTATTCAGCATGAGTGTTGAGATTGGTTTCTGTTGTGGGCTACTACAGCCTAAATTACGGTCAGAAGTGAGGTGTAGATTATTTGTTTTACTGATTAGTAGCCTACTGGCAGTAAGAGTGTGTCGTCCCAATACACTACAGTTTAACATTCCCTAATCTTCTGTAAATTCAATACAATGACTTGAAATGTTGGTGTTACCTAACCCCCTTGGCTCGATATCCAAGTTTAAATGGGGCACTCAAATTAATTAAACACCACAAGGGATCTTTAATCCTGGGTGAATTAGGCCATGAATTTGCTTTTGTGCACAGACATTTTGGGGGGCATGGGCCCCAAGTGAAAAAGCTGGCACTTCACACAAATATTTATTTAAAATGTATTGTTTTTTTACTAACAAAATGTTAAATATATTAACACAACTTTGAATTCCTAACCAATTTATTTTAGTTCCCTCAAGGGATGCAGCGCTTACCAGATTTCATTATTAACTGCGCTTTAAAACATCACGGTTAATTAATCGCAAAGCTTCCGCTACACCGAGTGTTTCTGTTGCACAGAACAAAACTGTTGCAACTTGCCCTAAACAAAAACAAAGTTACATGAGCGGTGCTAATCAGAGACATGGAGGCTACCACTGTACACTGGCTAAACTATGGCAGAGGAGAGAAAAGGTTGCTGCTAAAGGAGCGAATACCTACATCATATTTGATGCACCACCTGCAGGATCACCACCCAGCTTTACACGCCCAAGTAAATCTAATACATAATAAGTAAGTTAAATAACGTGGCAAGGGAATTAAATATGAACGTGTCACTTACAATCGATGCAGTAGCTGTGACAGTCGAGTTTTCAGTACAAGGTAAACAAACAAAGCACGTGTAACCTTTCCGACCCACTGCAACAACAGCGCAACAGCTGCGCTATGAGGCCCATTACTTTCAATGGCTTGCGCCTCGCCAGGGCAGTTTGTTGCTGTGTCGAGCAAATTCAATTAAATATTAAAAATCAACTTCAGTCATTATCAGTGTTGTGAAATGAATTAGTGCATAATAATCGTGATGATCGTGAAACTGTGATTATTACCCTGACTATAATGTACCGACAAAATCTGTAATCTGTGCATCGGTAGCTCCCTCACACACACAATTGTTTCATACTCATCAGCTATCTACAAAATAATCATTTCACATCATGGTCTTCTTCACTTTTCACTAGGTTTATCAAAAGAGCAGGCAACAGAAAAGGAAATAATGCCCCAATGAATATGTTTTCTATGCTACTAGTTTCAAGTATATCCACACATACATTGTTTTGATCAAATATACTATTATTGCTATTTTACACACACACACACACACACACTCTCTCTCTCTATCTGATGTTGACAAGAACTTAGTTTCACATTTGTAGAAGGACTGTCTGTATCATGTAAAGATCTATCAGCATACAACAAACCCATACAATGGATAGTTATTAGATGAGGAGCCTGCCATCAAAATTATGAAGTTACTGTTTAAGACACTTTTTTCATGTAGTGATCAATTTTGAGACTTTGGTCTATTTTGCTTCCATGGCTTCTTTTACTATAATGGCAAAAAAACTTCCAAAATACACATTTAGATGTTTTTTTAAGCCTACTACCCTCCGTCTGTTTGCATCTGTAGATTTCTTCTAAAGTAACCACAACAAAGATAATTTGCATATTTTAACATGTCATGGGGAAAGACTCATTAACTGAGGAAGTTGTGTGGTGATATGCTTTGTAACCAGCCTGCCCTTCAACTTGAGTTAATGATGTCCTACATTTCCCAAGGCAACATGCCTGAACCTGTTGTATAGCAGCTCTGAAAGATCCAGATGTATCAATTTAATCATTTAAAAATGCAGAGTGCGCTATACTTCAACTGATAAAGTATAATCTGAGTATTAAGTGTCTGAAAGCTGAGATGGGGACTCGAGTTTGAGATTTGGACTCGAGTCGCACACACAGTGACTTCAGACTTGACTCGAACTTGAGGTGCGGGACTCGTGAACAATGTTTATTTTTAGGAAATGTCTTATGAGCTAGTGGTTATTCCCCTCCCTATGTTACCTATAACCTACCTGCGTAACACATGCTACGTATCTGCAGCGCACGGCTACACGTGTGAGAGGCCAACAAACACCGGCAGCTGCTGAGCCATTCATCATAAACATTGGCTTTAAACTTTATACAACAGGGTCAGAGTTAAATTTAAGACTTTTTAAGACCTTTTTAATACCACCAAGGATGAAATTTAATGCCAACTTCACTGGCATATAATGGAAAATCAGTATGAATTTTACATTATAATACAATGATATTTAATATACAATAGCTTTTTGAGGCTTGTTTGTACTCTAATAACATAAAATGAATAAAATTTGTCGCATTAACAACTCTCATGCTATGAAACTAAAAATGCAAACTGAATAATATTATATATCTATATTATTCTTTGTGGGGTTCATCAATGGTGATTAAATGATTGCAAGAATCGCAGAAACAGCATTTCTTGAGATTCAGCAAAAATATGTGGTGATAACTGCATTTGCTCAATGGGCACAGCAAAGTGTTTGGAAAGGACCTTAAGAGGTGGATGCATAATTCGGCAGAACAGAAGTTGTAGGGTACCTGCCCAGATTTGCATCCATCTTTTTTCTCAACATATATCTAACGTTTTCTCCCGCGAGGTGCATGCAATTCTCAGCAGGCATACAGAACTCTACACAACACACATCTGAGTGATGTCATTTAGTTGAATGCGCTTAAGCATTTTGGATGTTCCCATCCACATAACTATTGTTACAACAGTGGAGCCACGCCGACACACAGACACCGTCCTCGTCTTATACACAACTCTATCTCTGCTGTTGTAACGTTTACTGACCAGGAACCTACAGGCGGTCCTTCAGCTCCGCCGTTTCATTACTGCTGACTCGCATGCCGATCCGCTTGTTGTGCTAACCTCACCACCACTGCTCAACTTGTCCACATCTCTGACCTTGTGAGCAAAGGGGTACCATTAGCTTGTTAGTAGCACGGTGTGAGACGTTTTGTTTTCTTTCATAAAAACTGACTGAATCACCAGAGCTCGTGCACCTAAACACTGATGTAAACTGTACCTGTTCTGTCGTATAACATCCCCCGAACGGGGTAAATTATGAAGTCACACACGCAAATTTTTTATTTATGATTTTAAGGCATTTATTTAATCCTACGAAAGGACAAGAAAAGATTTAAGACCTTGGTAAACAGAATTAAATTATTTGTAACTGAAATTTAATATTTAAGGCCTTATTTTAGAATGTAAAATTTAAGACTTTTTTAAAAATACTTTTAAGACCCCAGGGTACCTTGTACAACAAGGCCCAAACAAGAGCTGAATGTAAAATAGGTTAGTAAACATGTTTAGCTCAGCACTGGCCATCTAACGTTAGCTTGCTTCTTGCTTTAGCTACGACCTACGAGGTTAAGTCCATGGACATTGTAAGACCTATTTTAGTGGGCCTGAAGCTACCCTGACATTACTACACACATACACACCAACAGCGACACACACAGACATGGTGAAGAAAGTTATTAATTAACTTAATTCAGCATAGTGAGTAATAATAATAATAATAATAATAATAATAATAATAATAATAATAATCCTTATTTGTAGAGCACTTTTCAAAAACAAGTTACAAAGTGCTTTAACAAGTGTAAAGACAATAATACCCAAGAGACAATAATACAAAAACAATACAGATAAGATAAAAGCATGAAAACATTGAAAAGACTAAAATACAGATAAATATAAAATTAGTAAAATACAATAAAATAAAAGGGATAAAATAAAGTCAAATAAGATCGGGAAAGGCTCTCCTATAAAAGTATGTTTTAAGAAGGGACTGACCTGGTTTCCTCGGGCAGGCTGTTCCAGAGCCTCGAGGCCCTGACAGCAAACGCTCTGTCCCCTTTAGTTTTCAGTCGAGACTCTGGAACAGACAACAGACCTCTGCCCGAGGATCTCGCTGGTGTGTATGGGACTAAAAGGTCAGAAATATAACAAGGCGAGAGGCCATGAAGAGCTTTAAAAGTGATCAATAGAATTTTAAAGTCAATTCTAAAACATACTGGGAGCCAGTGTAATGAAGCTAAAATAGGAGTAATCTGGTCATATTTCTTTGTTCTGGTTAAAAGCCTGGCAGCTGAGTTCTGGAAAGTCTGGAGTCGATCAATAGATTTTTGGATTAAACAGGTGAAAAGGTTGTTGCAATAATCCAGGCGTGATGAGATGAAGGCGTGTAAAATGGTCTCGGTGTCCTTAAAAGTTAACATAGATAGAAATATAGCTAAAATTCGAAGTTGATAAAAACATGATTGAACAAGCTTTGTGGTGTGCTGCTCGAAATTTAAACTATCAAACCAAACACCAAGGTTCTTTGCCACAGGCTTAATGTGATTTACTAGGGAACCAGCAGATGGCAGTATTTGTTTTGCCATCTGCTGGGACCCAATGACCAGGATTTCTGTTTTGTCTGAGTTCAGCTGGAGGAAATTATTTGACATCCATTTTTTAACTTCACAAAGGCAGTTGTTAAGTGAACTCAGCATTCCAGGGTCTGTGGATCTGACGGACAAGTATATTTGTGTGTCATCAGCATAAATATGAAAAGAAATGCCATGTTTATGGATAATATGTCCAAGGGGAAGCAGATACAAGGAAAACAAAATGGGTCCTAAGACCGACCCCTGAGGCACACCATATTTAACTGGACAGAACGAGGACACATAGTTGTTTACAGACACGCAAAACTTCCTATTTGACAGGTAGGATGAAAACCATTCTAGGGCAGTACCAGAGATCCCCACCCAGTGCCTCAGTCTGTCTAACATGATGTTGTGATCAATGGTGTCAATGAGCACATACCTTCATCAGCAGACATTAAAAGGTCATTGGTGACTTTAAACAGGGCAGTCTCAGTGCTGTGGTACTTCCTGAAACCAGATTGGAACTTTTCAAATATTTTGTTATTTTGACAATGAGACATAGGTGTTTCTCTTTTAATTAACTTCTTTATTCATTCATTCAAGAATTACCTTATTTATTGTCCTTTATAATCTTTTATCTAACTTTATTTACTAATGACTTCTTTTTACATGTATTTGTGTCTTTTAATATTTTTGTCTGTTTTATTCTTCCTTTGCATTTTCTACCCTATTTATTTCCCCATGGTATTAATTTCTTTCTGTCCTTTTTACATTTCTCTATGCATTTCTTTCTCATTATGCAAATGAGGAGAAGCTGTATCTCAAGGGGTGAACTTCTCCCCTTTTGGTGGACACCACAAGCTTGCTCCTCACACTCAGATGTCCGATGACTTCCTTCCTTCCTTTCAGCAACTCTATTTGAAGACAATACTACCAGCCATTTTTTTAAGCCAAGAATGCTTAATTTCAAATCTTTATGTAGTCAGAGTTACCCTGAACTCAAATGTGATAGTCATGTAACATGTTTTATACTTCCTGTGAATATAATCCAATTAATCCTATTTTCATACTGTATATACGTTGTGTTAACAACTTATTTTGAAAACCGGACATTGTGTCGGACCTTTTTGCTAATTTCACAAAGTCCGATGTAATTTGAGAAAGTACGTTGTCGTATCGCGTACTAATGAGATTTGATAGCCTCTCTTCTTTGATAGACTCTCAAACTGCAACTGTCTTTGTAAAGAGAGAAACTGACAGAATACAGTCTCTGACTCTGCCTGTTAGCTCGCTCTGCGCCGTTAAAACTGAATTTACCACACAGGGTCGGATACGAGTGCACTCCAGATTTAGCTGCTAGCTGACCGTGTGTATCTCACAAACAACGGCTCCCTTTACTGCAGTTCTGTGTCCGTGCATGCCGCAAACTGAAACACTGTCAGAATGTCCACACGAAAAGGAAAAATGACATGGCTGGAAGTATTGTCTTCAAATAGAGTTGCTAACCACCTCAGTTCACTGAAGGAAGCCATCTGACTGTGGAGCAAGGCTTGTTGATGTGTGCACGTAGAGTCGACCTCTGCTGTTTGACTGGTCCACCAATAGGGGAGAAGTTCACCCCTTGACGCATTCCCTCCTCATTTGCATAATGAGGCAGAAATGCATAGAGAAATGTATGAGATCTCATCTTGGATTTTGCTTTCCTATGGGAAGTATTTAATATGTTTACATTTAACTTAGCCTATATCTGTTGTAATCTGTTTTAATAGATCTGTCCTCTCAAGTGTACATGAGCGCTGAGTTACCTCGAGCTTTTTTTATTTTTATTTTTTTGTTTAACCTCTATTTAACCAGATGATCTCATTGAGATTTAAAACCTCTTTTCCAAGAGAGACCTGGCCAAAATAGCAGCATATTAGCAAAGCACAGTTACAAATATGAAACACGAGCACATGCACAACAACAGAGAACGATTAACAAGACCCTTACGATAGGCTACATAAATAAACAACATTAGACCACTTAAAAGTACAATTTATACATACCGTAAGTTTAAAGGATTTAGTTATTTTGAAAGCAGTGACAACAATTTATAGCGTCTACTTCCAAGTCTTTCATGCGGTGTTTAAATTCACCAAAACGGATCAGATTTTGCAACTGCAAATCAGTCTGCAATGTGTTCCAGGTAGATGGGGCAGCATAACTAAAGGCCTTCTTACCAAGCTCTGTACGGACCGTAGGTACAGATAACAAATACAAGTTACCGGAGCGCAAATTATAACAAATTGATTATCAAAATTATTGCTGGTTAATTATCTGATCAAGCAGTCAATTACTTTATTACTCTATTCATCTCTATGCAAGATGTGCCTTATTTTGGGACTGTTAAATGTAGAAATGAAAGAAGATGTTGTGAGAAGATGATACTAATAAAGGGAATTTGAATTGTAATAATGGAGTTGTATTTGTATTTTTGAGGACTACTATTTGTAAATTTTAAGTTTACTAGTAGTATGTCTATGAAGATTCTCAGTCATCCAGGTCTTAGTTATCCAACAAAGGTTAAAGTCAAGGGCAACTGGACTTGGTTGAAGATACTGGAAGACGTTTCTTTGAGTAGATTTCCCTCAGAGTATAAAATTGTGCACAATTACATTTATTGAGTAAAGAATTAGTGGAATTCAATTTTAATAAGCATCAGTCAATCAATGTAATTTAGTAAGCAGAAATTTAACGTTTTTTAAAAATGTATTATATTTAAGTTAAGGTTTACTCAAAAATATTATTACCACTTATTAAAAAAGTTTGAGGTAATCAGTTTCCACAAATATTTTGAGTATTCTGAACTTCTTCAGGTTTACAGTGCATGTTAATGTCTGATAATACATGCAGTGTGGTATTCACTAAGACTACTGGTAACTTCCCCATTTACATATCTGGCTTTGGTGAGTATGATGTGTTAAATCAAGCAAGCAATCAAGCTTAAAGTGAATATTTATTCAAAGGAATCTTGTTGAACCTTTTCAGAGCTCCTCCGTGCCACTGTAACAACCTTACCATCGGTAACACACACACAGAAACTGCTCTCAAATAAATGTCTTATTTTACTGGATGTTGTTATACATAAATTTGCACTAATTTTGAAAGCAGAACACCCGAGGAGAGAAATCAATCCTGCTTCAATCAATGGCAGTACTGTGAGATTTGTTGTGTTCAGACTGATTGTCTTTAGGATCATTCATTTGGGAGGGAGGTCAAACTGTTTCTTCAATGGGCTTATGATCGAAACCACATGTGGAACAGCTACAGCTAGACAGAACAGTGGAGGCTGTCTTTAGAGAACAATGTGTTTAACACCATATAAGCATATTCTCTGTAGTGAGGATAACAAAGCATAAGGTTAAAATATCCAGTGTAATACAATTACAGTGTTATTACAACTAACATTGTCAAATGTATAATTAATCTAAAATGAGAGAAAATTATGTTAACTGTTTTGCTTTTGAGCAGTACATAAACCTAATGCACAACAACAAAAAATCCCATGGTGGGATTCCATAATGGTATGATGTTGCTTCAAGGCATTTTAACTATTTTCCATTATGTAATTATCAAATAAATTACATTAAACAATTAACAATGGAACTTTACTCACCTATTATTGTGAATATAATTTTTCTGGGTCAAAAAAAATATGTAACATAAAAATATGTTTTGGCCCCACGACCCTGTACGCAGGTAAAGCGGTTGACGATGGATGGATGGATGGATGGATGGATATGTATGTATGTTTTGAGGGGCAGTTTAGTGCAGAGAAAATGGAGCTGAACCATGTGTCAAAGGCAGCAGTAAAAGGATTCACAATGGGCGCCAGAGAATCGTGAATCAAATTTTAATACTACTATTGGTTTCCTTAAAGCCCTTCAACTCTTTTAAAGTAATACATCATATTTTGGGATGTTTGGTGAAGTTGTACTAGGCCAAACATTTTTTGCCATGTATTTGATTATGTAAAGTCAAGGACTCCAGGGCCAAACTGCTTTAAACACAGAGGAGAATCTAAAAGAACCTTTCTGTCTGGGAACTGTGCTCATGTAGGCCCACATGTACAGTATGTGTACACATGCTGTTATACACTGGTATTAGTAGGCTATATTGGCATGCTTTATAGTGCCGTGCAGGATTTGCAGTGCTGTGAGCTGAGCATCAACGAGATGGGGTGTGATGTGGGATCATGACACGTGGTGCATTTAAGGTCTAACATTTTTATACATTTTATCACATTTGTGATAATGAAGAAATTTATTTTTACAGTTGTTTTGGGGGGGGGGGGGGGGGGGGGGGGGGGGGGGGGGGGGGGGGGGGGGGGTGGG
>NC_060169.1:30869253-30876648 GCF_021292245.1 Micropterus dolomieu | reverse complement strand
TATCACATTTGTGATAATGAAGAATTTTATTTTTACAGTTGTTTGGGGGGGGGGGGGGGTCTGTCGCGTGTGTGTGTCTGTCTCTCAGGTACCTGCACAACTTGTCCCCTTTGAAGGGTCCCGACAGGTAATCTTCTGCGCAGACAAATGGAAAGAAGGTCAGGTGTTCTCTGTTGTGTAGTAATGAACTGATGTCATGCAGGTGGCTGTCTGAACCTCTGTATTCAATAAAAGGAAACAAACAAACAAAACCTTGTATCCACTCCCTCTGACGTCAGAGGGCGCGGCCATTTTGTGATCGCCATCAAATTCAACACAACGAGGCAGGAAGTTCGATGACATACCCATCAAATTAAAAGAGAGTAAAAGATGTAGGCTAAATGACACAATTGTGAATGTTTTTTAAATGTACATAAAATGGTGTCATTATATTAGCAATAAATTAAACACGAACATTTAAGAATAACAACAGCAATAATAAGCTAATAATTGAATGAAATTTATTATTCCCATGCATAGCCTATTAACCTACAGTGAGGGTGGAAATGGTAAAACACAACTATAATCCATTTGGGGAGAAATTCCTATTAATTGTTTATTAATCACCTCAGAGCGGAACTGTTGTTGGGGGGACGCTGTAGTTGAGGGACAGTAGATGTCTGGGAGATCCTGGGGTGTTTTAGTTTCGCCATAGTCATAGGCTACATTTCATGGGATGTTCAAAGGTGTTTTAAATACCAGAGTAGCCTGTAGGTGTCGGGTCAACTTCCAGTTAATGAAACTGACAGTTAGGCCTAATTGGAGGCTGAAGTTCGGGAGTAAAAATCAACATGGAGGCACTGTTTGCCAAAATATCCCATGGTGCACTTTCTGTTGTGCTGCTAGGGTGACCAAAGCTCCCTCTAAGGTCTAAAAGGGCTTGCTTTGTATAGGGTTTATTTTGTAAAACAGTGACAGGAAGTTTGTGGTTTCTTAATCCGTCGCGCTTTACAGTTGGAGTGGAGCAGAGGGCGGTGTGTTTCCACCGGGGACAGTCCCGTTGAGTGGAGCCATAGCGCGGACGGACATTTTCATCCCGTGTCGACACAAATCAAGCAAAATAAAAAGAAGAAGAGCAGAAGAAACTTAAAGAGGTAGGTTTGACTATTTGTGTGTGTGGATGTGTGTTTTGTTTTATTCATTTGGGTCCACTGTTAAAAAACACAATATAGAACAACACCAATTAAAGTTTGAATGATTCATTATGTGGCTTTAAAGTTCGGCTGTTACAGCTTGTTAAAGTTTTTCTCCAGCTACTGTAACAGGTCTACTGTCAGATGTTTGTTATAGCTGTTGTCTTCGTCATTTTACAACACAGGCTAGTTCACAAAGCCCATGGAGTCGCATCGGAAGGGAAAATCAGCGTAAATGTTCCTGTGATGTTGCTGTAGTGTTTTCTGTGTTTCTGTGATACAAACCAGTGCTTCGGTCAGAGCTTCCGTCTTGAACACTTGAGATTAAAGTATTTGTTTGTTGTGAGGATTAAATTAGAGGGTGAGGCAGCCTCTGCGAAGTTGTTTCTCGTGTTTGTAAAGACGTGTAGTGAGGCGGAGGGTTACACTCGCGGGCTGAAAGCCTTTTGCAGAGTGAATGATGTTCAGCACCGCGGACAGCTCCGGAGCACTGATATTACACTCCGGAAGAGCTCAAGCGGGCAAACACAGAGCTATGATATTAAAATCTGTAAAGGATCCTTTTTTTTTTTCTTTTTTTTTTTAAAAAAACACGTGGGGAGAAAAACTGCCACCCTCCGATTCTCGGTGCTGTGTAGAAGTGTATCTGATTGTGAAACAAGGCAGAATGAGGCAGGTCACTTTGTGAGAGTGAAGAAAATGGTGCGGTGGTCGTGAAATTACCTCACACAAGTTGATCTGCTTTGGCAACAAGCAGTGAGGTGATGTCCTCTACCTTGTCACATTTTGGTAGACTTTATTTGGGTGAACATTCACATGGACATTGTTTTTCATGGTCTCTTGTTTTGCTCAAAGGCGTAGCCTACTCACTGGCCACAGTGGTGGTGTGATGGAGGAGGCTTTGGTGATTTCAATAAGTCTGACCTTCGCATCCCCCCGACTTAATGTTTCCTACCTGATCAGAGCCAGAGCTCATTATTGGCCTTATAAAACACTGGCTGAGTAGGGAGTCAATAATGGGTGAGAGGTGTTTACTTTGTGGTGGAAAGCATCCAAGGCCAACGCGCTGCTGTTGTTTGGCAAACCAAGAGTGTTGCCACAATTTTGTTCCTGTGTCTCCGTGCATTTCTCCTTAAACAGATGAGTTGTAATAAATTCTAATTTCACAAAATGCACTTAGACTGCTTAACCAAATAAAAACAAAGCCTTTCTTGTCATAGTGAATTAATAGTGTTGTGAAATAAGCCTTGTTGCAAGATTTATAAAGTATAAGAAATGGTTGAAAATAGGTGAATGATGGCCTGTTGTTTATTATTCAAGGAAGGACTTTGTTGTGGAACTGAAGTCAAGTCATTTTATTAACTTTTTGTTTCTTCTAGAAATTAACTGTACCTGCATTCCAGGAAAAAGAGCATTATACAGACCTTTGGCCCTCCCTGCTTCCCGTCCTGCCACTGTACCTGGGTTAATGTCAGCGAGGACAAAGAGCTCAGGCCGGCTCTTAAGCAGATCAACACACGTGTGTTGTCTTTGTTAGGCAGCCTGATATTATTTGTAACCAGGAGTAAACAGACAGATATTTCAATTAGGGCATATTTCAGTGTACCCCCCCCCCCCTTCTTTTTTCAGCATTTAACTAGTTGTGTATTAGAGCAAAATTCAGGGAGTACAATGTGAAGAGCATTCTGGCTGCAGCTGAGTCAGGTCAGTTTGTTAGTGAGGTGTCTTCCTCTGTGATCTTCTCTATAGTAATACAGCAGAAATTTTATGGCCTACATGAAGCCTGGGTGCACAAATAGTTGAGAAAACAGTTCCTGCCTCGACTGTCACAACCCCCGCTGCACCGCCACTGCCCCCCCAGCACCCATCACCCACCAATCCATCACCCTTCTCACAGAAAGGTGAGAAATTACCACCAGTCTCCGGTCCAGTCATGCCGCATCTGTTGAAAATACAGGCGCTAACACTTTTCTCTCGTTCCCTTCAAGCTGCAGTCACACAGTATCATTTATTCCCCATGTTATTTATTCATCTTGTTCTTTTCGTGCCGCTCTCCTTGTTGAAGTTCAATGTACTCTGCTGTAAAACTGCCAGATGGTAGAATGCACTGTGATCACAATCTTATTTTTCAGTGCATGTTGCTCACTTATTAGGTTTCAGCAATAAAACGAGCAGGGAGATCACATTTGCAGTCCGTTCTTGACAACTGCTACCTTTTTTTTTTATCCCCTGGGATGTGTATTTGTTTTGTACTCTTGAAACCTGTTAATGTTTGGGTGGCACATCATTTATCAAAATAAACTCATTGTAAATACCACAATTTGCCATCTTTAGTTAATTCCATCTTTTCTGGCAGGAGCAGATGTTTTTAGAAGCCCTGCAGGATGTGGTGGACTTTAATACCAATGACTCCTGACTTTAGACTTCTATCTAAAAACTATCCAAGAGTGAAGATAAAACGGGATGTTTGACAAAAGTGATCAGTGAATCCATTTTCCAGGGAAAGTTTGACAGTGTAGACCAGCAGACTGACATACTTTACTTGTAGGTCTTGAAAGAAAATTTATGATTTGGGACTTGACTCTGGACCTATACTCTTTTGACTCACAAAACAATGACTTCACTGAACTTCACTTAGCCACCAGACAAAAATAGAAATTTTATCTCAGTGGTTTGCCGCTACCTCAATAGGTTATTTTGTTATTGTTTGACTTTTTCCCCTTCAAAACACCAAAGTCACACAATAACACAAACACACTAACCGACTGAGGCAGCAGTAGATCAGCAACTCCCGTGTTCTGCAAGGTTAAATAAAATTTTTTCTACTTTGTCAAGCGACTCTTGTATCTTTGACAAGAGTGAAATAGCTGCTGGCTCTGGTTAAACAAAATCTATCTATCTATCTACTGTAGATGTCTATGTTGTCAGATTCTTATAATAATAATCTGAGCCTGTGAGTGGCAAAAACAAGCACTTTAGTGGACATACCTTTACGTGGCGCAAAATTGCCCATAAGGATTACACTGCTGCCCTGTTTCAGTGCTGTCGACTGCAGGACGCTCACTCAATACTGGACCAATATATTAAACAAAAGTCTCCATTAGTCACATAGACACAAACACATGGGTTTGTCCAGGTTGAAAAATACCGAAATTACCCTATAAAGTTTCTCCGTGGAGTATTTGACTACTAGTAGTGCTATGGAGCAATACTTTTACAAGTGGGTCTCCGTTTTGTTTGTATCTTGCACGCGCACGAGCATGCTGATCAAGAAATAAACATTCCGCTGAGCTACAAGTAGCAGTTACACACCACAAACGTAGCAAGGCAGTGAAGAAGAAAACCACGAGCAAGTAACAATGGATGTAAAGAATGCACAAAATATTAAAACATTTTTAAAAAATCACCTTTGCTGATGTTTTATAAGGATGGTTACACATTCAGCAGACCTCAGGGATCCACACCATGCGTCTTGGTGCTTGTTGTTGGTTTACAAGAAATCTCCACACGGCACCTTTAACACTTGTACTCTGTCAGTTTAAAAGGCAGCTAGCCATCATTTAGAAGGATGTGAACAACCCATCTTTCCCTTCACAAAAACAGAGTTAGTCACACACACCATCCTGTCTTCTGATCCTCAAACTCCATAGACGGATCATTTCAGATGATTGAAATTGCGATATGTTCTCCTCCTACTAATCAGATCTGATAATAATCTGTAATCTGATTCCACTGTTACAGTAGCTACACTCTGTAGGGATGCTCATCAGCCGCCTTTCTAACCCTTAAGGAGAGGTTAAAGTTTCTTGTTTTTGTTCTGAATAAGACTTTGAAGTGGTTGTGTGTGTGTGTTGTGCAATAATATTTTACACACCTTTCTTCATCCTGTATGTCATGTGAATGCATAGCGTACAGCATGTGTATATGTACTCATATCTATTTTAATATGTCCTGTGCTATAGGTGCCTGTCACCGCCATGTATGTGTATAAATTAACAGCATGAACAGAGAAGCATGTTGACAGGTGTCCATGTGAGAGGAGAAGAAACAGTGGAAAGGAGGGGGGTATGGAGAATGTGTGTGTGTATTTGTGTGCACTCTAGGTTTTGTGTGTGTTATTGAAAGCAGTAGTGAGAGAGGGAGTAAATGTAAAGGGAAAGCATGTACGAGGGAGGGAAAGTAAAAGAGAGCGAGAGTGGTCCATGTGTTATGTAAGTGTTGTGAGGCATCTCTATGTGTGTGTGTGTGTGTGTGTGTGTGTATTCTGTAGGCCTACAGATTAATCCAATGGGTTTTATCCTCAGTGAATGGGACAGGGGGGCTTTGCAGTGATTATCCCTGCAGGCCACAGATGATTGCTTTGAGTCGCCTGCACATCTCACACCACCATGTCTCCCTGCCTGAATATCTGTGCGCCGCCACATCATTCTGTCTGCCCAATTTCTCGTGAACATGTTGACGTTCAGAAAAAGTTGACATTTAAGAGCATGTAGGTGGTTGCAGATGCATCATTTTACTGCAATTATCCCCCTGGAAACTTTCTTAAATGGTTTTAATTTGTAGTTGAATGTGTGTTTCCTTTCTTTCTGACTGACCACTCCACCTCTGCACATGCCTATCTTCCCGTCTGTCAATTTCTCTGGTTAATCTGCTAGGCCGCCTACCAGAGCTCTCTGTCTGTCTGTCCTCCTCTGGATTATATAACAAGGAAAAGTCAGAATTGCTCTATGCTTCATCATTCCCGCTCAGCGGAGACAAAAATGCCTGAATGCCCGGAGCCATTTGTCATTTGGGTTTCGTAATCCTCCGTCACAGCAAAGGTGTTAAAATCAGAGCCGGGCATCTTAAATGGTACATTTTTACACTTGCTGCCAGGTGGTCACCTTGTACCACTTTGCTCAATCAGTGAGTGGCAACTGCATGCAGTTATTATGTGGAATAATAGTGCTCAAAAGTGAGCCCCTAGGGTCTGTGATTATGATACGTTTTGGTGAAAATTGTTTTGGGATTCATAACATCTAAGATCTTTGGTGACATAATCACTGGACAATAGCACAAAAATGACATGTTCAGGCATGACTTCCTCTGTGATTTTCCACAGCAGATTTCTCTCTGTGTGTCCTTCCTGTCACTCCATAGGGAATGTTTTAATTCGGTGGCGCCATATTGTCACTGCAGGCGTTTTTGTGGGCAGCAAACCAGGGCTGTATGAGCTTCTCTACCTTGTACCATTCACTTTCAACCACTGTGGTCAACCTGGATGAAAATCGGGGGCTTGATTATAAAGCTGTTCTCTGAACAATCTGACATCCATCCGTCATTTTTCAGTACTTGGAATTTCAAAGTACTTGTAGCGTTCAAATTCAAAGCTAGTTGTAGAGTTTTGACATTTCACTGAACTTACAAAAAGAACAGAATGTGAAATAATGAAATAACTCATCTGGCTTGAGTATGTTTTGTTTACATAAATTTAAAAAAGATCTGGGTAGTAATGTACACTGCTCAAAAAAATAAAGGGAACACTAAAATAACACATCCTAGATCTGAATTAATGAAATAATCTCATTAAATACTCCTTTCTTTATATAGTTGAATGTGCTGACAACAAAATCACATCAATGGAAATCAAATTTATCAACCCATGGAGGTCTGGATTTGGAGTCACTCTCAAAATCAAAGTGGAAAACCACACTACAGGCTGATCCAACTTTGATGTAATGTCCTTAAAATATGTCAAAATGAGGCTCAGTAGTGTGTGTGGCCTCCACGTGCCTGTATGACCTCCCTACAACGCCTGGGCATGCTCCTGATGAGGTGGCGGATGGTCTCCTGAGGGATCTCCTCCCAGACCTGGACTAAAGCATCCGCCAACTCCTGGACAGTCTGTGGTGCAACGTGGCGTTGGTGGATGGAGCGAGACATGATGTCCCAGATGTGCTCAATTGGATTCAGGTCTGGGGAACGGGCGGGCCGGTCCATAGCATCAATGCCTTCCTCTTGCAGGAACTGCTGACACACTCCAGCCACATGAGGTCTAGCATTGTCTTGCATTAGGAGGAACCCAGGGAACCCTGCATGGTGTTGGGCTGTAAGCACAACCCCCACCTGTGGACGTCGGGGCCTCATACCACCCTCATGGAGTCTGTTTCTGACCGTCTGAGCAGACACATGCACATTTGTGGCCTGCTGGAGGTCATTTTGCAGGGCTCTGGCAGTGCTCCTC
>NC_060169.1:30804851-30869153 GCF_021292245.1 Micropterus dolomieu | reverse complement strand
AGATGTGCTCAATTGGATTCAGGTCTGGGGAACGGGCGGGCCGGTCCATAGCATCAATGCCTTCCTCTTGCAGGAACTGCTGACACACTCCAGCCACATGAGGTCTAGCATTGTCTTGCATTAGGAGGAACCCAGGGAACCCTGCACGGTGTTGGGCTGTAAGCACAACCCCCACCTGTGGACGTCGGGCCCTCATACCACCCTCATGGAGTCTGTTTCTGACCGTCTGAGCAGACACATGCACATTTGTGGCCTGCTGGAGGTCATTTTGCAGGGCTCTGGCAGTGCTCCTCCTGCTCCTCCTTGCACAAAGGCGGAGGTAGCGGTCCTGCTGCTGGGTTGTTGCCCTCCTACGGCCTCCTGGATGAGCTGCACTACCTGAGCCACTTGTGTGGGTTGTAGACTCTGTCTCATGCTACTACTAGAGTGAAAGCACCGCCAGCATTCAAAAGTGACCAAAACATCTGCCAGGAAGCATAGGAACTGAGAAGTGGTCTGTGGTCACCACCTGCAGAACCACTCCTTTATTGGGGGTGTCTTGCTAATTGCCTATAATTTCCACCTGTTGTCTATTCCATTTGCACAACAGCATGTGAAATTGATTGTCAATCAGTGTTGCTTCCTAAGTGAACAGTTTGATTTCACAGGAGTGTGATTGACTTGGAGTTACATTGTGTTGTTTAAGTGTTCCCTTTATTTTTTTGAGCAGTGTAGTTGAATTTACCTTATACTATAGTATACATACATGATTCTGTTGTAACTACAATACCTTAAAGATGAGTCTTTCTATCCAGTTATGATCAGTCAGATTTGCCTATTAAGTTATTTTAAATAGTGGTCTTTAGACCATGACAGGTCAAATGACAATGCAAATCAAACAGAAGGATCTTCACCTCACTAAGTTTCCATTTCCTTTTGTACAGAGATCTGTTTAATTTTCATTCTAGTATTATATCGGCTCCCATCAATAACCATCAAGTTGTTTGCAGTCAGGCATGAACGGTGGATGTCCTGTCTGAATAGTTTAGCCCTCAGGCTCCCATCATGCTCTGTGGCCTGGTCACATCTTGGCATATGTGTTTACTGCTTATAGGTCAACATGGACCTACAGTATGTACAGGATGCACTGGTTTGCACTAAACAAAAAATATTTTATATAACAATCGTTTCTACATAAGCTTCAAGTACTTGATTAGTAACACAACAAGCAACCAGCAGTAGTTTTAGTGCAAAGGTCACTGTGCTCCAGCCTCATTTAGGCCACATTATAAGCATAGTGTATGAAACACTACTTTCATTTGCCTTGGAGTCACGTGTGCTGCATAAATGAATTTAAAAAAAATATTAAATTAAATAAAAATTTGCTTGCTTGATTGAAGATGGATAGAAACGGTGCTAAGCTCAAAAAGTGACTAAACAAACACAGTTTATACCCTCTGGTATAATCAGCAGAGATGTACATCAAACAACCCTGTCTCCTGGAAAAGATGTTGATACACAACAAATTTGTAACAGCAAATATGTTTTGAAAAAAAAGCAATGAATATTTATAACAACAGGAAATGTTCAATCCCCCAAAATATCCGGTCTCACTATACAATATCCACTTGCAGTGACTACAGCATTATTAAACGTTTTATGGTTATGTTCAAGTAAGGTAAGATGGTCTGATTTTATATAGACATGTCAAGTCATTTTTTTCTTACCTTTGCTGTTTCTGTTGCCTAAATCCAACCACAGATGAGACTCCAGGATGCGAACCCCTGGACTCTGGTGAGGCATGGTACATAATCCTTCATTCAAAAATACTTTGCCTCAGAACATGATTCAGGCGGTGGTTACGCTGTCACCGCACCACAACGTAACTGGGAAAACAGTTTTGTACAATACAAACACAATTTGTAGGAGACAGGTTTGAAATCGTATGTGGTCACCGTGTGAATAAAGTGAATAGGCGGAACGGTTCACTAAACCCTGAAATGATCCTGTAAGAGAGACGTAGCAGGAAATGAAGACAAGCAAAGAAACATGAAGTGATGAACTGCAAATATCTTGAGCCTTCACTGCTGCGTGGATGTACCTAATATAACATGAAGGATGTCTGAGAATGGACGGTGTTATGTACAAAGTGTCAGCAGGCGCCGAGTGCATGCAAGAGCATGGGAGAGTGTTTGTGTGTGTTTACATGCATTTGTGTGCGTAAAGGGCATCAGCCACTCCATTTTAACAAGACCCTCTCTTACCAGGATAAGTGTTTTTCCAGGGTGGGAGTAGGATCTGCAAGGTTACACAATGCCTGTGTGTGTGTGTGTGTGTGTGTGTGTGTGTGTGTGTGTGTGTGTGTGTGTGAGATCTGCTAAAGCCTGGACTGCAACAAATAGCTTACGTAAGCAGATAGCTTACAACTTTCAACACATTTTAAAAATGTACACTGACACTTTTTGAATTTAGTTATTTCCTTCAGCTCATTGTGCCTAAATATACATTCTATAATGTCTATGGCAGGAAAATGGACTGCTGATATTGTCCCGAAGGTGCGCTTCTGGGTCTGAGTTGTTTTAGTGGCTTGGGCTAGTTATGTGAAGGATGTATTGCGCTCCGGGCAGTAAACATTGCCATGCTAAAATATTTGATGCTAAAGAATATTAGGTTAAGCCCCAAGAAGTGTACCAATCCAACCTACCAATCCAAATGCTTTGGGTGGACGTGATTGGTTCTCGACTTTCTCACATCGATGTGAACACAGTTATTTATGTCACAAAAAGACCATGAATGAAGGCAGACTGTTCACCTATAAAATCAAATCTGCTTGCAACTACAATCTGCAGTGGTATTATGTAAGTATGTATCTTTGGAACCATTTGGCTTCATTCCTCTGGACCCCAGATGGCCACATTCGTATTATTAGATACATGAAATTGGGAAAATCTATAAAAATAAATAATGTAATCTGGCACACACTGAGACCGACTGCTACAATAATAATGGATGCATAACTGTCGCTCACACACACACACACACACACACACACACTCAGCCGTTGCATTAATAATGTTGACCTGGCTCTGTCCAGTGAATAATGAAACATGGTTCTGCTTTGATGTGCCAAGATGTTGGACCCTCTCACACTCGCCCTCACACACACACACACACACACGCCTATACCCACACCTACACGCACACACACACCTACGCATCACCCTTGTCTGCCCTGCTGCTCTCTTTCTCGTCCTTGAACCAGTTCTCCCTGTCAGATTTGTACATATGTGTTAACCCTCACAGAACACACACACATGCGCTGTCATAGTGTGACACGGTGGGTCTGCGGTCTCCTTCACTTTCAGTTTAAATGGACAGAAGAGAGAAAGAGAGCATTTGGTGGCGTGTCTGTGTTATAATTACAGAGATTATTATGAAGCCATTACTATAAAGCTTTAAGCTGCAGTCTGGTTAACGTACTGTTCTACTAAGTTTCAAGAGGAATTCAGAAGGAAAGATAGCAAAGATGGAAGGCAGGAGGTCAAGTCTGGTGCAAATAGAGGAGGGAGAAAGGGAATAAGACGATGTGAATGTTCCTCAAGGAGAATTTGCCCTGTCTTTGTTCAAAAGCATTAATATCACCTTACTTACCTTCAGTCTGAGGTAAGAGCTGTGCAGGAATAAGAACAAAAAAAACAAATGTCACCCTGTTGAAATCTTTTTCAGCTTTCCTTTACTGCTCCTTCATTCATGTTCTTACTGTAGGGTTGAATTGCTACTGCTCCTCCAGAAACCCACTTCCTGCCCAAGGTTCACATTTGTGCCTTTCAATTTTACAGCAATACTTGCAATTAAACAAAGAAAAGGAGCATTGCAGTGTTAATTTTCTGTCACTGTGCCCACTGTCTCATTTCCCACCGCCTCATTTACTAATCTGCAAAAACAAATGTATGAAATAGAGAAAGGTGCACCAGATAGCCTAAAAATCCTCCATATTTAGGTTAGTGCTTCTGTAAACCCACGAGAAACCTACAACTGACAAGCTGACCTGGTTTTCTTGACTGTGAATTTCAGTGCAACCAGAGTGTCCTGATGTCCTATTTCCTTCACAAACATTGTTTATCTCAACTGAACACGGCGCTTGATTGATAGCAGTCCTAGAGTCGAGGCAGTTTGTCAGGACAGCCTGTTGGTCTTTTACAGTGGAGGATGCTAAATAAGGGTTGCTTCATCTTATTTATCCCTCATCGCTCTTGAATTGGTACTTGCATGCAATGAATTACTTTGTAAAAATTCACTTCTATGCATTTATCCTTCATCCAGGCTGCGTTCCATCAACCTGAAGGTGTTCTTTAGTCATTCTTACAAACAACATACATATCCTAATTTTTTATAACATCTCTCAAATGCATCATGACATACCTTCATGTTTTTCTCTTTAGGTTTCTGTGAACGGAACAGATAATACGTACAGATACTTTCTGTGGTAGACACAAGTACATTTAGAAAATGTGTATAGTCTGCTTAGTTATGTTGATGGATGCCCCTTGCAGTCATCTATCTGGATTAAAATCTTTTCCATTGTTGTTGGTGAGACTGTGGTGCGTTGGTGTCTGTTTAATGCTGGATTTCAGTGCAAAATGCTGTAACCTGATTAAAGTCTACTGGATACTGGACTGCATTCACACCACAAAGGCATTATGATGAGACAGAATAACTTCAAATGTCACTGAAAATATTGGATGTGTGTCTTTGTACCCACAAGGGAGACTGAAGCGTGTTTTTGTGAACTATGTTTGGCTGCGTATGTTTATGGAGTGATTGGTATTTATTTCTACTTTCACACTGCATATCTGCCATTATAATGTCAGTATACTTTTTGTATATTTCAGACACATTGGGCAGAACTTGAACCGCCCTCAGTGATCAAAGTGAAGCAGTCAAAGTCTACAACTATTATGCATCTAAAAAGTGTCTGGAAACTCATATTAGTATAATAATCTCTCCATAAATGGACATTTCAACTGGTTGGTAGAGCATGTTTATAAAGAAATATTACAAAGTTGTTTGACTCTTTGAGGAGTATTTATTCACGCCACTCTGTTGTGAAAGTAAACCAAAAAAGGGAGATGATTAAAGGGTTAATGCCAACCTGTATATGTAAACGAAAACTCACAAGTGATCCCACTATGTCCCTCCTATTCAATCAAAGAGCCTTTTTTATTAAACTGAAAATAAAAAATAAATTGCATTGTAAAGGTGCCATGAAATGCACTTAAGTGATCTTTATATATTATCAGTAGGTAAAATACAATCACTGCATGTCAAGTACTGATGCAATAATAAAACACATACCGTGCTGTCTATCCCATATGAATGGTACTGCACTGTTGTGTCCTTCATCTATCAGTCACATCTGTATGTAATGAATATATTTTCATAATAATGTACAATTTGCAAGCAGTACTCCAACCGAAAGTTGAAATAGTCCCAAAGAAAATACACTGTCTTCCCAACAATGCTCCTCCATCACTGACAGCTCTTACAGTGTTTTGTTCGTAGAAAGGCATGCTTTGTTTTCAGCTGGGCTTTTTAGTGTTTTCAGAGTGGAATTTTCCATTTGTGTGCTTTGACAGGCTTTTTTCTTTGTTGCCTCAAATAGCTTGTTGTTGGATTCTTCCCCCGATTGGGGCTGTGTAGCTGTGTGTGTTAATCATGTCAGCCTATGCTAATCCAGTCGCCTTCTGGAGCTCTGTGCCAGAACGGTATGGTGCTCCGTTCTACTACGCTCTATTCTTACAAAACGGCACGAAACAAACTTACCTAGTTTGAATGATCTCCACAACGTGACATGTAAGGGCAGCCAGTCCGCGGCTTTGTAGGGAGGGAAAGATGTGTTGATGGATGTGACAGACAAGGTGGGAAGCAAACGGAGACAGGTGTAGGAGTCCACATATTAGCAGCTGGACTTTTCATTGTTCATTGAGACATATGGGGATTTGGTCCAATTATAAAACATAACAAGTTCCATCTTCTTTTTGTCACAATAAATGGTGAATATGCTGTTGTGTTTGCTCATTAAAGTGATAGCCTGGCTCTTTCCAAACCCCCTCTCATCATGTTTCTCCCTTTAACAGCTTTTAGGATTAATGTTATTAATAGTATGATCAATAATTCATTGGTGCCCTTTTAATGTCACCATTTAAGTCAGTGTTCTCCCATCATGCTTGAATTTGTCGCTCATTTTGTCTTTGATGAGCTTGTTGCTTTGGCACTTTTTGCACTTTTTGTCCCTATCCTGTATGTGATAGTTACTGTAGGATTTCAATCATAATTGCTTCTTGTGCCGAATATCCAGACCTAATTCCAGTGCTGGAAAATGTACCACCTCCTGTGAGCCAGTTGATTTGACCCGTGAAAGTCCCACTTGACACGAGTTGTAAAGCATTCTGCATTGAGTCCTTGCAGCACTGTTATAGGTCAGCTACAGGTGAGGCCATTATTTAGACATCATTACCTAAATCTTGTGTAATATTTGCTCTCTCATTCTTTTTCCTGGACATTCATAGATGTTGTAGAGGGAGTGGAAAGGGGATGAAGTGAAACAAAGAAAGCAAGAGAGAGGAAATATAGTTAGAGGAGAGAGTGTGTGAGAGCGAGGAGAGACAACAGTGGAGAGTAAATCCTCTTTCCCCGCTGACTTTAATCTCTCCGTGGGCTGAGCCTGGCAGTTCAGGCCCTACAGCAGCCGTCAGTCGAGACGAGTGGCAGCCAGCAGGTGGGGGATGGGGACGTTGGACCTTGTGTTATGTCCGGTCGACTGTGGTATGTCTGTCAGAGGAAGTGACTTTCAGGGTGGGATGGATGGACAGGGGAGAGGAGAGAGAGTGAATAGATTTTTTTTAAATGACAGTGTGATGTGAGACATTAAACAAAGCAGCTGGGAAAAGTTCCTTATTACTTCTAAATGAAGTGATGTTACAAGTAAAAATTAATAGGTGTCTCTCAGACTTGACGTTTCCTGAGACACTGTGTGTCTTTACTCCAAAGCCCAGTTGGAGCTTGAAGTTGCTAGCTGAGCTAACATGAGCAGGCGTTGTTTTTATTGTTACTGTAACTCACAAAAAACAGCAGAATCATTTAATAGAGCACCAGAAATTAACCAAGAATGTTTGCTTGGTTGTATGTTGTGTGCAAATAATACGTTTACAGGGTTATTTGAGCCGGTACTATGATTAGCTAGCTTTGGTGGTCTTAAAACTTTCACCTAGCACCATTATCAACTTTTTCCCATTATCAACAATATTGTCAACATGAAATTTTTTATGACATCCACCCTCATGTGTACTTAGTGATAACTAGCAAATGTTTGCATGCTTAACTAAGATAAAAAGCATGACATAGGCATTTGTATGTAAGCCTTGTCATTTTGAGCATGTTACCATGCTGACGTTAGCAACTGCCATACTGTCCATGGCTGTAGACTCTTTGGTGTGTCCAAAGTCCATACTACAAACGAATGCCATACAGTATGTACTAAATACTGATCAACTTGGTTTACTGTTTTGGTTGTTTAGTGTACCAAAAAAGATCAACACACTTGGTGCCTAACTGTTTTGTACTAATAGGGGACTAATAAGAGATTAAATAAGATGTTTTGTTTTCTGAGCTGAGCTGTTTCACCAACATTAATCATTTGTTTCAGTTTCATCCAGCTGTGAGCAGCTCCTCCGTTTCCTTTATGCATTTTGGGAGAATAGAATAGAATAGAATAGTTTTTTAGTATGCATACTACCTGTTATGAGTGTACTTTTGTAATTTTTCCACTATGAACACATTCCAAACCTGCTCAAATTTCTTATATACTATGGTTTTGGGACCAAACTTGTGTCTTGTTAAAACAGCAAATGATCAGATGCATGTCAGTCCAACAAGCATGAAGTCTGAGCTGAACAACTAAACTGGTGTTCAATGGATGTCCAGTAGGGTAACTCTGTGGTTTACCTGCCCAAGCATAACTGTGTTAGAGAAAATTGTGAGATGGAGGAGAGTGTATGAGGGAGCAACAGAGAGATGCAGTGATTACACGCAACATCGATGGACGAGCTCATTTTAAGGTCACAGATGGCCAACAATTATCCGGGACAAGTGGTGGACCACACAAACTGCATCATGAAGACTAAATAGCATCACGCAGAATAGATGTTGTGTACGGTAAATGCTCAAGTGAAAATAAGATATATATGTTCGGAACATTTAAATTAAATTTTCAGTTCAGTTCAATTTTATTTATATAGCGCCAAATCACAACAACAGTTATCTCATAGCGCTTTTCATTAAAGAGCAGGTCTAGACCCTACTCTGTAATATTATTTACAGAAACCCAACAATTCCCCCAAATTAAAAAAAATTGTTAATGCAAAATGAATAAATGTTAATGCAAGCTGAATAGAGATGGGATTAAAGAAGAAAAGAAGTTGGAACGTTGATCATCATTTTGATAGCTTGAGAATGAGTGAAAAAGACAATGACAGAAAGACTGGTCACAGTCAATATGAGGGGAAACGAGAAGACAAAGCTGTGCTGTATGTGTGTGTTAACTGGAAGCAGTTCCACTGCAAACAGATTAGCAATCAGCAACGGATCAATAACACAGCAGAACATCACACTGAGATGATGAATGTGGTGAGGAGCAAAATAAACAGCATGTGAGAGCACAGGTCTGAATGCTATTGACTGAGAGAGATGCCACAGTATTTAGGTATTTGTTAAAGGTTTGTTAATGTACAGAGACATTTCAGTACATGACGAGATTTCTTTTTAATGGAAAATGCATCACGGGAACATTAATACTGTTGCCATTGACAACACAACCTGGCAACGCTGTCAACAAGTGGGCGAAGTAAACACGGCAATGGATGGGATCCATCTTTGTTGCCATTTTGAAACTTCTGTTTTCTAAAATGAAGCAGAGGGATACAATCTGAATAAATCAACGCATTTCAGACTCAACTTTAAAAAGTCATGTTTGGCTGATAAAATCATCAGAGGAACTGTTTCTTATCCCACCTAAAACATATTGGATTTTCATTAAGTTCATCTATGTTCCCAGTGTTTCTCTTTTATAATGTAAAACCTCGTCTCCCGAGTACGGTTCACCTGCAATGTAGCTGATCTATGAATTGAAGCTTATTCTGCTGTTGCACTCATTGTTAGAAACTCTGGATTACAGTGTCAGCCAAATGTCTAAAATGTGAAATGTTAATTTAAATATTTTTAAGTGCACACACACATACGCACGCAGAGAGAGAGCGAGAGAGAGGGGAGAGAGGCATTAAAGAAGGAGAGTAGCTCTCTGAAAAGGCTAGATTTTTCCCCTCCATCTCTTTTCCCGGCACATGTTCAATTATTAACCGCCCTGATGACTCCACAGGGATGGAGGCAGAAACAGACAGACAGAAGGCGGGGCAGAACAAGGAGATACTTTATCAAACATCCAGCTGTGACTCTAACTGACCTTGTGTCTATTCACCTCAGAGACTTCCTGACAAGGACTGATTGATGGAAGCCTTGGGCTCGAGCAGAAAGCAAACTTTTTAGGTCAGCAAATTCTGGTACACCATCAGCTACTTCTGCTATTTTACCAGAAAGCTGGGGCTTTAATGGTGTCATATGAAGGTCAAATGGTCACTTATGGCTTTAAACACTTGTATAACCCAAAATATGCTAAAACTATATCCTAGAAATTTAAAGTAAGCATAGAATAATTCTGTTTTCATAGTAGAAAAATGTTCCACTTTCGTCCATAAAAACCTGGTTTTGAAAATGTTGGAATTACCTCTTGCCACACCGCCTGATTGAGACCAAAAGTCAGCGGTCCCTTGGTCCCATCGCTGCACTGTATATTTCAGTAGATTAGATTACATAAAGCTTTGATGATCTCTCAGCTGAAAGCTGCAGGGTTGTTAATTTATATCAGTGACTAGTCACATTGGAACAAACACTTAATTATGATTTGTGCAGCTGAAGCAAAAACGCATTAGACGCACAAATGAGATCTGATCGGACCACATCAGATTATTTGCCTTATTAAAGTCTTAATTCTTCAGAGAAATAGCAGCAGAGGGAGGGAGAGAAGGAATGAAGGGACGGAGCTGGTTTCCTTCGCGTCCTCAGCCCTCATCTCCTTCGTACCGGCCTGTAGCAGCAGCAGCAGCAGCATGTAGCTCCGTCAGCCTGCGGAGTTACAGCCACATACATTTTTCATGGACCATACCTCCAGCTCTACTCTCTGTGGCTGTATGAAATACTGTCTGGCAGCACATCAAAGGAACAAAAATAGACCCAGGTCTCTGTCCTTATACTTTTTCTTCAAACCATTAGAGTGATGCCACTCCTCTCTCACTCATCTCGATTCCCTGTTGATCCGTGAGGAGGAAATTCAGGGTCAGCAGGGTGGATGATTGAACTCAGGGTGTGTGTGTGTGTGTGTGTGTGTGTGTATAGCAGCAATTTTTCTCCAATGGAGAACCTATTTACCCACGGTGTTTTAAACTGTAAATTATGCATCACTTGTGCTTATGAGGTATGTTAGGTTTTAGTCAACAACTCTGGTGCCCTTTTTTTAAAAATCTCAAAATGTGAAAACTCATCATCTTGTGTCAATGGTCTTTTTCTGTGCTTTTTGACAAGGACTGAGCAGGCATGACAAAGGCTTTTCACACTTGAATATTCCCGCTCTGATCGCAGGAACTTTTTCCAGGAACCTTTAAAGGAACTCAGAGAACTTTACCTGCATTGAGCCGTAACTGAGCCACTGTTTTGCTGAAGCACACTTTGACAAGCTGCGAGGTAGAATGATTGAACCGTTGACCCTGCTGTTACAGAACAACCTCTCCAACCTTGAGATGAATGACCTCTCAAGTCATCACAACCAGCCAGTATAATGAAGGCTCAGAGCTGCCTTTAAGATGCATTAATGGTGTGTAAATGTAATGTTTTGAGATGATGTGGTGTATCTTTGGTGGTGTTATTTCAGTCTGAATGCAAGCTAAAGCTCTGAAATCTTCGGATCCCTGCTGTACAAAACAATCTACCATATTGCTTTATTTGTAGTATTGTTGGTGTACTAACCTCTATCTGTCGCTCTCTCTCTCTCTCTCTCTCCCCCCCCAGTCTTCCTTGTTTGAGGTCAAAGTTCATCAGTCATCATGACAGACGAATCGGACATGCGCAATGAGCTGGCCGACCTGCAGACGCGCGCAGACCAGATAGCCGATGAGGTACACTAGAAGACACACACGCACCTGCAAAAATATTCTTACATATCGATGCCTTCTGTTGTAACACTGAAACATAATACACACATTATTATGTTTTTCAACTAAATGCAATTTAGTTTCTTCAGGGGGGTTAACAAGAGTTTTATATAGCAAACATTCTTCCCATAGAAAGTAAATCCAACAACTACAATCTAGACATACGCATTGACCATTTTGGTTATTTTGGAAATCCAGAAAGCAGATGTTACCCAAGGAGTTAGTATTCAATCAGTACATCAGTCATTCCTCATGAACGTTTGCATATCTTACATCACAGCTTACAATGATTACATTACTATTTACCTACTTTTGTCAAGAGAATTAAAAAGATTTATGTGAATCACTGTGCACTTGTAGGTGAAGTTACATTTACATTTATTCATTTAGCTGACGCTTTTATCCAAAGCAACTTACAATTGCTAAGTATGTCAGAGGTGGCACACCTCTGGAGCAACTAGGGGTTAAGTGTCTAGCTCAAGGACACTTTGGTGGACGTGTCACAGAGTGGGGAAATGAACCTGGGTCTCAAACACCAAAGGCACGTGTCTTATCCACTGCGCTATCACCACTCCATCACCAGTTTTTTTGGCAAAACTGATTTTAGCCTCTGACATGACAATAATGATGTGACATTTCAAAATGTCACATACACCTCCTAGGCCTCCAGGCTGACAGACACAGCTGCTTCCATGTGACCCTCCCTTGTTTTAGCAATTTGTTCTCTAAGTCCCGTTTATCAAGACCCTTGCTTTTTGGGGGGAAGAGAAAACTTTGGCCTTTTTAATGAGTTGAGAGGAGCTCAGGAAGGAGCAGATAATTCTGTGCAGCGGAATAATAGAGCAGCTCAAATGGCCTCATTAAACATTTATGAGGAGATAATGCAAAGCCAAGAGGCTCCACGGATTTGACGGGAGGGATGGAAGGGAGAAATAAGGAAGGCGGGGATGGATGGAGCAACAGAGGGGTGATGGGGAAGCAGGAGATGAGGAGATAACAAAGGGGAAAGAGTGAAATGAGGATTAGGAATGAAAAAAAGTGTTTGGTTTAAGAAATGGATAAGATTTGGAGGTATCCTGCAGAGGGTAGAAAGTTAGCAAACAAAAGGTTGAAAGCAAATGGTTAATCCTGGGGTCAAAAGAGAGGAGAGGCGAAGAATAATCAAGGCTAATTGTATGACTATCAGCTGGACTGGGAATGAAAAAGGGCCCTGGAGTTTTTGACTCAGACCACACCACCTCCCACACAACCCAAGCCGCACTGAAATCCCCCCAAAAAGTTTTAATTTGTTATGTCCTGCCCTGACTATCAGTGATTGTCTACACATGTGATTATAGAAATTGTTCACCTTTTCAAATATGTTTTTTAAACTCTTAATATTCCATCTTAACATGCTGAGATGTCTTCTGATAGTTGTCACGGCTAATCCTTTGCTCTCTCGTTCTCACCCTGCAGTCTCTGGAGAGCACTCGGCGCATGCTGTCTCTGGTCGAGGAGGTGAGTTCAAGTGATCCAATCACACACATCACATGACCAGCCATAACAGAGCGGGAGTAGGCCTGCTCATGTGATTACACATACAATGATTTGTTGACATTTATAGAGATGGTGCCTAGTTTGGCATTTTATGTGCTGGTCAGTCACTCATGGGTCAGTTCTTTAGCACTCTGTATATTAAATTGTCAGTCTGCATCTTCAACCTCTTCAACACTTTTAAAGAGGAGGAACTTAATTGAGTGAGAAGTCTTTGAAAGATCAAAAAACAAACTTAAATCAGCAAGGAAACAATGTGAGCCAAACAACTCTCAGTTAGAGAAAGATCAGAAAACTGTCGGAAACACATTTAATTTGAGTTAACACATCAACAAACCAGGTAGCCTACAAAGTAAACATGTTGCAGGTTTCATAACAGGCCAATAAAATGACAGAACATGTGGTAACACATAGAGTGGGCAGTATGGATAAAATCTTACATCACAGTGCATGAAAATTGACATTATAATAGCAATTTATATCATAATATAGCATATTTGCTTGAAATTCACTTGAACAAACTACCCAGATAGGCATTTATATCTGGGTTATACTGACAAACTCAAATATTATGATATAATATTATGCCTTAGGAAACACTTTCAAGATAATTTGTAATGTGAATATCATAACCAAACATGTAATTGGGTCTGCATGGATCCAGTATACCTTTTTTTCTATTGTTGAGGTTTCCTCTTTGTCTACTTTCTGTCCCCCCAATGGGCCTGAATTGGTCAGGTATTTGGACAGTGTGTCAGTATGTCAAAAGCCAGCGTAAAGTTAGTTGTAAGTATTTCTAAGCGTAAAGTTATTTTTAAGTATTTTTAAGCTGAGTTTGCAGTTTTTACTGGCATTAGATTGCCATGATTGTGTGTTGGGCCTCTAGTTCCTGCTACTGGCTTCAGAGAGATAGCCCTGCTCAAACCCCTGGACCGGTCACCGTGTCTTGATGAGACAAAGCCGTGAGGGACAGCGCGAGACCCGAGGCTGACCTAAACAGTGACCTACTCGACAGTCAAGCCTTTTCACTGGCAGTAGCTGAATATTTGACCTTTGAAGATAATGCCAAGGGAATGCAATTTGATCATTTCAACTGCTGAAAATGTCCTGTGCTTTGTTAGTACAGAGCGTGTTTCCTTGTGATGCTCCCAGACAGCAGTTCCAGCGAAAGCCTAGGAGACAAGCGGTCACTGTGTCATGTTTTGGCTTCTCGCTGAGAAAATGGTCTTTCTTATCTCTCCAGAGAAATAGGCTCAATATAGACTGCAATGAAGCAATAAGGCAGCATTTATTATTGAGTCAACATGCCTCTTCATATAATACAGCATATATTATTATCTCTAGGTTTATTCGAGTTTCTTTATATCATTTGGTGATGAAAAGGATTCTGTTTCTGACCGTACAGTGCACCTTACATTCCAGCAAATTGTGAGCACATGCTTATAGTCCATGACCTCACTGTTAAAAGGGCTTATAGTGTGCTTACACTAATTAAGTAAGTGGAGAGCAGTCAGAGCAGGAGCACTCAGCTTGTCCAGTGGTCTCTCTGAGATCTGTGCAGTGATACATGCTTGTTTCGGCCTGTCCAGATCTGATAGTATACTAAAAGTATTAAAGGACAGTGGTGGCGTTTAATTCAAGCTGTCCCATGTGAAGCTGAAGCAATACCTCTGATTATTAAAACTACCACCTTTTATTATTTATTCATGATTAAAGGAAGTCTATGAGAGAAAAATACTTGAACTCACACAAACACAAACTAGGTGGTTTGATACTACTTTAACTTTGGTGTAGAAACAGCTGTTTTACATCAATTTGGCAGCTTGTAGCAAAGCTCAAGATGTTCATCTAAACCCCATATTTTCAACCACAGAGTGTAGTTGGTCATTTAACTCGTAGATTTGCTTTGCTTGCTACCAACATCGTTGTTTGCTTGAATAACTTCATCATACTCCTCCGCATGATGTTTCCCCAAGTTGAGGCCATCACAGATTTCACTCTTACTACGCACTTGGCATTATGTTGTTTTACTTTCTTCCCTCATTTTAGCATAAAACACCTCCAGACAGTTGACATGGCGGGCAGCTGCAGTGGCAATTGTGATGTGATATCTTTACAGCAGGTCTCACAAAGTGTAAACAAGTATTGACATGATTTTTCAGTGTACATTGGCTCACGGTGCCAAGTGTTTTTGGCTAGTCTGACCACTAAGTGTTCCATTTACAAGAAGGAGCCTAAACTGGATGAGTTCACTTTTAAGTAATATAAATTCAATCAAACCCTATGACAGACTGTCAGATTTGTGTCTTGTTTTTGTGGCTCACTGAGACCATAAAATATGAATTAAGGTTAATGGCAAAATTACACTGTACCCCATCTTGAGTGCTACATCAGGAAAATTCTACATCCATAACACAACAGTGTTTTAATCATGAAAGACAAAGTAAAAGGTGGTTAAAATAGCCTTAATCCAAGCCTTCCCTCTTTAAGCCTTCTCTCCTTGAACTTTTCTCTCACATGATCCTTTAAGGATCACACCCACACCGACTCTTACTCTCTTTACTCTCTGATGCAGAAATGAAAGCTCATTCTACTTTTGTAGTCAGTAAGTCGCTCTGGTTGAACTCATCAGCCTAATACCTGAAATGTAATTAAAATCCAGGCAGAAGAACATGTATCATAATGTCATTATGAATGGATTCTCATTTAATGCATGAACTTACATTAACACAGTGAAATCAATTTATATGAAATGCAAATTTGCAAGGCAACACTATCTTAAAAAATGATAAGATATTACTTTGTTTTAGACATTGCTTCCTGGAAACATGAGTGTGCTGTAATGTTTATGAACAAAACAATGTCACTTAGTAGTCAGACAGTAGAAACATTCACAGTGGCTGATAATGTAATGATGTAGTGTGTCCTTGTCTCATGCAAATGTGACCCATAATTCCAGTGTTCGTCATGACCTTTGTTTTAAAGACAGCAGGAAATGTGAAAGTGTTTCTCCTAGCATCATTCAAATGACTTGTCCTGCATGGGGCATTTTGACATTTTCAGTGTCGAGAACGTTGCAGTGTTGAAGTCTGAAACTGAAAAAATTTTTATGAGCTGCTTCTGCTACTTTGAGCGAAGGAAATATACACAAACATTTACAATTGGGCTGCAACTAACAATTATTTTTCATTATCGATTAATCTGTAGATTATTTTCTCAATCAATCAATTAGTTGTTAGGTCCAGAAAATTGTTAAAAATGTTGATCAGTGTTTCCCAAAGCCCAAGGTGAAAACATCTTCTTTTGTCATGACAGTTTTCTGTCATGGCAACCAGAAAATATTCACATTTGAGAAGCTGAAATTTGGGAATTTGGACATTTTTTCTTTTTTTTTTTTTTTTTTAAATTACTCAAAGTGAATAATCGACCATTAAAATAGTTAGCGATTCATTTAATAGTTGACAACTAATCGATTCATCGACTAATCGTTGTAGCCCTGTACGATTATCTCTAATATAAGATACACCACGTTCACAGCACGGTATTGTTAGCAGCCTGTGTGTGTGTGTGTGTAACAGGGTAGGTCTGACTGTGTGGAAGATTTACGTGACTGTTTAACTGTGTGTGTTAAAGCTGTCTGTTAAGGGTTGTGAGCAGGGATAACATGATGTCACACACAGACGTCTGTCTGCCCGCTAACACAGACACCCAAGTTTTCAAATTGTGTCCATTAAAAGAATAGCATACTTACTGACTTTCCTGCAGAGTTAGATGAGAAGATTCTCATTTTGTAAGCTAAATATATAGTTGGAACCAGCAGAAAAACTCCACAAAATTATCTTAGAGGTGCTGGTAGCCAGGTTTTGTTACCTTTGGATAGAGCTAGGCCAGCTGTTTCTCCCATTTCCATTTTTATGATAAGCTAAGGCAAACAGCTGATGGTATTGACCTTCTCGTCAAACACTTACCAAGAAAGCAAATAAGCGCATTTCCCAAAATATACAACTATTCCTTGAAGTATTAGTATTTAAAGTGTCAGATATCTTTCAAAATACTTTGTTTTAAATATATGCTTTAAGTTTGAATTTACCACATTTTTAAATGGCATAAGTGACAAGTATAATTTAGTAAACTAAAATAAACACAAGCACAAAAGAAGATGCCACAGCACAGATGTAACCTGCTAGGAGGGAGAGATTGAAGACATGGGCCAGCTTTTATAGCCCATAGGTCCAGGTGAGAGCCATCAGCTGATGACCCTACCAATTCAGCCAATTGTCTGCTGAGGTTGGCAGGACAACTTCTAAACAGTGGGAGGGGCGTCACGCATAAATAACTGACATGTACTTTATTTATTTTACACTACCTTTGTTGCCTCAATGCAAAGCTGATCAGGCGTGTTTAGCCAACTCATATTTACATGGAAATGTCATTTATGACCTGGCTCAAAAGGCCACAACAAAAGGGAGACACATTTAACAAAATATATTTATTCAACTTAAAATAAGCCAAATTAAGACTAGTACCAATGTAAAGGTGATAAAGTATGGGGTATGAACATCATGGTTTCAGTCATGTCAGGGCAGGATAATGGATGCATGGGAAATGATAACTACAACTAAAACAGCATGTCCAGAAACCAAGGCAAAGTTTGAACCTGTGGAGGGAAACAGAGGGTAGTGAGTTAGCAGGGGGATCTGTGAGCAGCATCATCACTTAGAATGAGAATAAGGCGTTACAAATACTCCACAGGGCAATTAGCCCAGGGGCCCAGAGTTACTACAATCAGTCTCAGCTCTTCACCTGCAAGATAGAGATTGGCCACGCCCACACGTGACCCCGCAGGGCGTCACAGTGATTAGTGATTAACTATTTCCAAACAGGGAGAATTGTTTAAGTCACACAGGCAAAATCTATTAATTAGCAGCTCAATTCCCATGTGTATCTAAAGAGTATCAAAAATGGAGATTTAGTGAATTCTCTTATTGGCAATAAATTAACTTTGTAGTGCACATACACCTTCTGAAAAGGTTTTAGAAAGAAAGGTCCAGAGATATTGAAGATCTTATGAAAACATTATCTTCACACCAGGGGAACAGAAATGAGAAACTACTTGTGGGTCAGAATGAAATGTGAAGAAAGCGGGTGCGAGAGATGGAAATGAAAAAAAAGAAAGTAAGGCAGACATGAACATAAGAGGGACGAGGAATGAGATGAGAGCGAAAGATAAACAGAGAGGTAGAGAGGAGTCTGTAAAGACGATCTGGTTTGATGAGCAGTCAGAGAATACATTAGGCCTACACAAGATGGACGTGATATCATTCATGCAGGCTGTTACTGGCTGTGACTAGAAACGACTACACTGTTGCCTCTGTGAGGAAATATAGGCCTGGTCCACACGGACACGGGTATTTTTATATGTTATATAATATTATATATATTTTTGGTTTAAAAAAAAATCCACCCACATGAAAACGCAAACACAGGCTATCAAGCGCTATCAAGAGCATGCCAAACCACCTGGCGGCGATATGACCCTATTAAAATTGTAAACAAAGCAGGCAGTGGCGCACAATCTGACATCAAACACAGCGGATAACGGCGCACACTCTGACATTGCAAGGCAAAAACCCCGGTTTACTGTCCACACGTCAACACTGCAACCGCCGTTTCTGAAAATCCTCACCTTGGCAGGGGTTTTCAAAAATGTCCGGTTTCAGTGACCTGATACTGCGTTTCCGTGTGCCGAACTGCGTAAAAAAAGTTAGGTTATGAAAATACTTAGTGTTGACAGGGCCATATAGACCTTATAGTCATTTAACCCACCATTTGAGTCTTAAACCCTGGTTTGTCTTTAAAGACATCAGGTATCGGATGGTAAATATTGTGGATTAGCATTCAAAGTGGATTTTCACTTGCAATGTTTGTTATTGGAGAAACAAGATCTAAAGACTAGAAGACTTTTATGGTGGATATTTTGTTGTTGTATAGCACTAGGCTACTGTAGACCGAAGGCAAGTGGTAATTCTCTGGAGGAAGAGATCAGTAAATACTTTAGAGCAATTGTTTGATATTTTGGGAAATAAGCTTATTTGTTGTCTTGCTGAGAATTTGACAAGAACATTGGTGCCACTCTCAGTTCTGTACAGTAAATATGCTAATTTTATTACCTTCAAACACAGCCATGCTAGATGTTTCCCTGTCTCGAAGCTTTATGCTAAGCTAAGCTAACCGTCTGCTGTATTTACTGGACAGATATGAGAGTGGCATCTTCTCATCTAACTTTTGGCAAGAAACCAAATAAGTGTGCTTTTTAGAAAAAGTATTTTCAAAGACAAATAAATTTACCTAAAATATATAATATGTGTAACTGTTTATCTGGGTTTAAAGTATGTGTATTGATACTGTGTGATTGACTTTAAAATGCTCAAAAATACTACTACTACTACTTTTCTGGATAGAAAAAACTGAAAAAACTGAAATAAACATCACACTACCATTATCTGCTGTGCACAGTTTGTGAGGAATTGCGAAATGTACACAGGCATCTTTAATCATTAAACCAATCAAGTAGATTTGTGTTTGCCAGATTATCACCTCCGGCACTGGTTGACCAGTAGCAGAGCAGAAGGTGGACATGTGGGTCACACTGGTGCGATCATCTCCACAGTGAATGAATTACAATAGATTCCAGGAGACAGCAGAGTGGATATCTAAAGAAAAATCAATATCAGGCTACCGAAGACTCTGTATTAATGTCAAGACCTCTTGCTGTCTTTATTTTCTTTATTTGTCTGGCTCCTTTTTTCTTACTCTCTTCTTCTTTCCCTCAATTATTAAGTTTTCTCATTTCCTGCCTGAATTGCCTCTTCTTAAAGTGACAGTGATTGTTTACTTTAAGGATTGTAACTGATACAGACACAATCTTATACAAACACCTTTAATTCACCTGACCTTTAAGACAGGTAGATCATAATTTAAGAAACATTAAAGACAACATTACTTCCTACCTTATTAGTCAACTAAATGTGCTTAAAACTCACAACATAAAAAAAAAAAAAGGCTGCTTTACACAAGTACTGCTGCTGCTAAGCACAGAAAATGAAGAGCAAAGAAAGATGAGTTTAAAATATTAATCTCTATTAATCTCTTGAAAGGTTCGCCTTCCATGTTCATTTCCTGGGCAGAAAATTATTTTGGGAGAAACTGCAAAAAAATTACCAGGTCGCAGTCTGTGTGCATGTGTGTTTGTGCATATAACCATACAGCGAGATGTGATGTCATTGCATCAGACTATGCCAGTTGGCGTGGTCAGACATCCTGTCCTGTAGTTCAGGAGCCACGACTTCCCTCCCAGGCATGTGATTTCCCATGGTTCCTTGTGGGTAAACAAGCAGTTCTTCAACTGGGTTTAAGCACATGTATCTGCACACATTTGCTCTGCCAAAGTTTCTGTGCTGAGATATTATTTAATTATCACTTATTTTCCCACAGCGCCCATGTAAAAAAATCGCTTTTCACCTTCTAACTCGATTTTTAGCCATTCTGTGAATCAGAGGATCAATAACAATGTTCACGCTGATATAGATCCATGGCCACTGGCAGATCTCTTTCGCAGTCAGTTTGATACTAATATCAGTGGCGCATCTAACTGGCCTGCACCACTGTTGTCTCTCTATCATTGCTCCAAGAAGGTCAGAGCGCACTTTGATCCAAAATAGCTGATGCGTGAACTGAATGGCCTTTTGTCTTTAATATCTGTCAGAGAAAGCTTCTGGCTCATGGAGAGCACAACACTGTTGTTCTGTTGTGTGCACACTGGTTAATGTGCTTAGTGTGTGCTCACTGAAGCGTGTTATCATATGATGAAGCCCAGCGTATGCATGCACACAGAAAAAAACAGCATACGAGTCTGCATGAATGTTCATATTTTTGTGTGTGCTTGTGTGTTTGAGAGTGTGCCAACTGTGTAAGCCAAATCAGAATGTTACATTACTGGAGCCATGTCAACAAATCTCTGGTACCAGCCCAGTGAAAATACCAGATATAGCACATGCCATTTGGTGGACAAGTGTATCCCAAGAATCTGAGCAGGATCGTACATGAACATATTTGTGGCATTTCAACAAAAATTCTCTAAGGTTTTAGGAGGTTTGCAGTTTTCTTTTATGTCTGATTGTTGATGGATAGTCCTAAAGTGTCTCTTGACCCTGCCACTACCTGGCACCCACAATCCATGTACTACTGACACTGTGCAGATCATGGTTACATTTTTTGGTGTTACATTTCATTAAAACTTATAGTCCAAAGGTTAAAAAATCTGCAAACTAGAATCTTGAGGGAAAGTTGCCAGTTTACATTTTAACTTGAGTTGTTGGTAGGTTGGGTTTTGTTACCTTTGGACATAGCCAATCTAGCTAATCCCCCCTGTGTCCAGTCTTTATGCTAAGCTAAGTTAACGGTCCCTGGATCTAGCTTCATATTTAGCACACAGATATAAGAGCGGTACCGTTCTTGTGTCCAACTTTGGCAAAATATTCCTGTAAAGTCAAGCTGTTTTCAGTTATGCCAGACGAGATCAGTCACACTCAAAAAAAGTGATTTCAAATTGTAATATGACCCATCTCTGCTCTGTTGACCTTCACTCATATGTCACATTTATTCCTCTTTATCCCCACTTCTCTTCTTCTCTTTCTTTTTTCCATCTATCTCATCTGTTAGAGTAAAGATGCTGGCATCAGGACTCTGGTCATGCTGGATGAGCAGGGAGGTAAGTTGATAGGGAGAGAACACTGAACACTATCTCTCTAACGCCTGTCTTCACTTTTTATATGCTCTACCAATTCTCTCTTGCAGTTATTTTATGCTGTAAAATGAGAGAGTCGTCATCAGCAGTATGTCCAGTATCACACTGTAGAGTCTCAGTCAAATTTACATACCTGAGAAAAATGACTTTTATGGATTTATAATTACTAAAGCAGAAGCACAGTTTATTTCTTTGTGAGCTTCTGCCAAGTCCTTAAAAGTTACCTGAGCTACAGTCTGAGCTAAAGTGGCTGAAATGATTATACTGGACGTATCTGTTGAGCTAGCCTTCTGCTTTGCCTCCCTATTACTACATGTCTGTGCTTACTGCATTTGTCAGACAAATACGTGGACACTGAGTTATATATATACTTTACCATTATCCTTTCCCTGAGGGGAAAAAATGATCAATTTGACTGGTAATGACAAACACTGCCTTTCTCATAGCCCTGCCCATCCTCCTCAGTTCTGCCCATTTATGGCTCGGTCCATCAATAAGAATTAAAGGACATTCCAGCAATGTTACTTTTTCTTGAGATACTCAGCCTGTGAAAACAGTTGTATAATGTCCTATGTTGCTCTGGAGGAACTTCATAAAGAGGCAGGATCAGGCATTTTGAAGTTGGACTCATTATGGAGGAATAGTCAGGACCCTTCTTTTTTAAATCCGTTAGTCCCACAACTTCATGGAAGTGCAATTCTAACATTCTTGACAGCTCTTTAAAACATGTTTAGGTGGTATTTGACTTATGCTTTACCCCATGATAAGCAGAACCAGGGCCGGCCTGTGGCATAGGCGACATAGGTGGTAGCCTAGGGAGCAAAATGTCAGGGGGCGCCGCAAGAGAAGGTTTTCGACTCTGCGCGAATCAACTCTGCCCAGCTTCTGCCACACCGGCGTACGCCGTGATAGTACCTCCAGAGAGTTGTGATGAGTCTCGTTGTGTAGAGTTTTTGCAATATAAACATCTAAAACCTTAGACGCAGCCTTGCTGTTTGGGACTGTGGACTGCTTAAGTTAACATGCGTGTGGATTCGTGGTGAATGTTTTGCAGTTGGTTTCGGTTTCACATGCAGCAATGCAGTCTGTGCACTGTATCGGTCAAATGGTCTGAAGGTGATAATTCCAGCGGAGCAATGAGTAACCTAATGCACAGCAGAGTATAGGACAGGTAGACTTAAAAAATACGAATTTTAATTAAATAATGATGTCAGTCTCGTAATGTTATGACTTTTTTCTCGACATGTCCAGACCACAGATATTTAGGAGAGATTCTGAATGTGCATGAAGATTGAACATGAGCAGAAAACCTGCTGAAACACATCAGCTATTAAAACTCAGGAATTTGTATTTGAGGTGAAAAGGTGCCACATGCACATCCCCAAACAAAAAACACAAAAAAGGGGGAAGACTGAATCATGCCTGCGTGTGTGTAATCATAATTTCAACTAGAATGTAGCTACAGCAGAATTACAGGGCCAACATTACAATAATGTCTCACTGATACCTGTGTAACTGATAGTAACCCCATTTTCAATTGCAACTGATATAATTTTAACAAAAAAGCAATCAACAATTAAGCTATATCATCATCAATCTTACCGTATCACCTTCGCCTGGGCACTAGGGGCTGTGTTGGCTTTGACTCTGTTTTGCTATTGCCCTCATTTCTGCTGTCTGTCTCTTGTATACCCATGTCAGCGCTAGTACTGGGGCCACCAGGATCCTCACTGCTGTCTCTACTTGTGGCGGTAGAAGTAGCAGCAGCACCAAATGAAAAGTCTCTTTGTGCATTTTGTTGCACCTGCCTTGAGCGACTTCTTTTTCTTCTCCCTCAACTTTTCAGCACCGCATCGCATGCTTTTTATCCATGATTTCTGAAGCACAAATAACAGGTGCTAGAGGTTAGGTCCACCTTTCACCCGTTTCATCATGTTCTGGTCTGGAGAGTGTGATTGATTGACATCGCCAATTTTATTAAATAGGCCCCGCCCAACCACCGTCTGGGCCAGTAACCACATACTATGGACCAGCTGATCAAGGCACATACCAATCAAATTTCACCTGCAGTTTTTTGTCTCAATTATAATACTAGGCCTATGTTGTGTATTGGCCAGTCTGCCCTTGCCTAGCGCTGTGTGTTTCTCAGGCTGGTTAAAATCCATGACATTGAATTATTCTGTTACCTCTGAACAAACAAAGTAAATACAAGTAAATGTCCGATTTTAGATGCCCATCCTTCTCAGTTTCATATTGGCAACCCTGACTGAAGACACGACAAGACAAAAACAATTAGAAAGAAGAAAAGTAGGCTGATCTTTTGGGCTCCTTATGGGGCCCCTTGGTGAGTGTGGGTCCTCAGCCCAGCCCCAACCCACCCACACCCCACCCCCTGCATCACCATGCATGAAAGAGCAGCTTAATTGGCCTGTCAAAGAAACAGATAGCCTTTTTCCATCCCTCTCCCTCGTCTTCTCGCCTACAGAGTAACGGCTCAACGATCAATTCACAGATTTAAATTACCCCTGCCTTTCAGCAAATGTCCTCTTAACCTGATCCCCCATCTGTCTGTCTTTCTTTCTGTCTTCCTCTTGGTCTCTTCTTTTTCTCTATTCCATGCTCCTTCTCTTTTTTCCTACCAGCCCCTGCTCTCGTTCCCTTCACTTTTCTCTCCTGACCTCTACGTTTTTCTTCTCCCATTTCTTTGCCTGGTGATCACTTTAGTTGCACTAATGATGTCGCTCTTCCTTGTCTTCATTCGTTCCTTCTCTCTTTGCTTACGCCTTGTTCTCTTTTTAATGATTACTGAAGTATACAAGCCTCTACCGTTGGAGGCTCTGACATATTTGACATATTAGTTACATCGAGAATTCCCTCTTATATTGCCATGAAAGAAAAAAACTAGACAGTAATAGCTTTTCAAGGCTGTGGTAATTAATGTTGTCTTGTTGAGCTGTAAAATGGGGTGTAACTAATCCCTCTGCCCTTTACACACACACACACAGGCATCACATATAGGAGGAGATTTGTCATTTCTTCCAGTGATGTATTAGCTGTGGTGGAGGTCTCTATGCAGCTAATGAGCCCCTCCCTGTTTGGCTGTTACATGCATGTTGACCTGTATTACACCTCAGTCAGGGCTGATGGATTGCAGCTCTGCCTCAGAGAACCCAAGACACCGGCAACTTGCATCGTTTTAACTCTGAGCACAACACATCGGTTTGATTGTAGCTGCTGCAGGTTGAAAATGTGCACGGAGTGTGGCGGATTTATGTTTTGTCATGATGAATGTTAAACTGATAACTGGAGATGGCAGTTTTTCCATCATCATCACTGTTGGACCATTACAGCCTGTCCCAGTGACTCTTCTCTTTTTCTGTTACTCTTGGATCAGTCTTCAGTACTGACAATCAATGCATAGATTTACTTACCATTAGTTCATGATTTAAGACGGTGGAACGTACACTTTTATACAGAGTTATATCCTACAGTGCCTTGGGAGTCAGGGTATTCTTTATTTAAACCTCCGAGAAAATGTGAAGGAGGGAGTTTGAACCTAGAATAATACAATGAGTGTTGCAAACAACCTCACTCCCAACTCGTCACATATGGACGCTTGATGAATTCCCCTTGGTGTCGCTTTGTAACTCCCTGGGTACCCCTTTAGCAATATTTTTCAATGTATAGGGCGCTCAAGTTAGCAACAATAAATATCCAACATCCGGTTAGACTAGTGGTTAAAGTAACACAACTTGGTTAGGTTTTGGAAAAGGTCCCGTTTAGGGTTAAAAAACTTAACTTACGTAAGTAAAATAACACTACTTACATAACTTACGTAGCTTACGTAGCTTACGTAACCTATGTAACCTCACTAAAAAAACAATCAGTGTTGACTTTTTGTTTCACGTGGGAAACGAACACCAGTCTCCTGGGCAAAAGTCCGGTTTCTGACCTACTTGTCCACCCCAACCACCTCCTTACATGGAGTTTTCTGTTATTTATATCCTACACCAGCTTTAACATTCAAAAATGAAGCTACAGGGCTTCCCCCCCCTGCATTGAACTATGACGCTAGGGCAAACTGACACCATTGGGTCTTGACCATGCGTCCATACGTGACGACTTGGGAGTGAGAACAGGCTGTAAACGCGCCATAATTTAGTACATTTTGATATGTCACTCTAAGAAAAGCACACTGACACCATAATCTTCAAATTGAGGGGAGGAGGCAGGTTGTTAAGTCTGGCATGGCTGTCCAAAGCTGAGGAGATAAAAACAATGCCCCTCTCTCTCATGTTCCTCCATTACTCAGTCCCTCGTCTTGCCTGGGATTACTGCTATGGCAAGCCGCTATAACATTTATTATCTAGACTGGATATTCATTATTGATGTCATCTTTTTGCCTAGTCAAACCTCTAATTAAAGATATCTGTAATTATATTTTGACTAGTAAGATTCAAACTACTTTTGCCATTTATGTGTATGGGGTTTCTCGTTCATTTCAGTTGCAGATATCCACAATGTGAATTGCAGATATCTGCAAATGAATTATGACTGGTTGTAATTCCACTTTCAGATATCTACAATTGAATTCTGAGCCACATCGTTTTTTTCCCAGAGCTGTTGATGGAAGAGGCAGATGAGTGAGCCACCTTGCTTCTTTCTCATCTCTGTTGAGAGTTGTAAATTTCTACCACAGCTCTCTAATGAATGAAGCACTCGTTCGCCACAAAAACCTGGATGATGAGCTCTTTCCATTTCATTGGCATTTTCTAACCATGTTATCCACAGCAGCAACATTTGAGATAACTGCAACTATTATTTGGAACAGCCCAAATTAAATTACAGATAGATGCAATTGTCATTTAGGATATATGATGAGTCGAGTGTCGTTGTCAGTGGCGTCACTGCTGATATTTGTAATTCAGTACTAACAAGTTAAAAATTGTGTTTTAAATGTTAAGTGCGCAAAGTCAAACCTAGCTCATAAATGTTAAAACAGCTTGCCATATGATGGAGGCCATTTAGTTGTCCTGTTGGTAAATTCCACTTACACAGTGTAGCTCTTTACCTTACAGTTAGCTGAAAATGTATCTCAGCCCTTGCTCCTGATCCTCTCTCCTTAGCTTTTAAGAACCGTCACTTGTTTTTGAAAAGTTTGTTCAATTTATTTTGTGCTCAGTGTTAACTGCTGTGGCTTTAGAGAGAGTAAAATGAGTAAAAAGAGAGTGTTGAGTATAAGGTAAAAAGGAGCAAATATTTGGGGCGTGGCAATCCTTCCCATGGTTATACCTCAGCTGTCAGGGTTAAGACGCTAATTTTCTCTGGTTCTGTACAGCTAATGCAAGGGTCCATGACATAATTGTATTATTTTAGCTTTGAAAAAAAACACAAAAGCAAGATTATTTACTGTCAGCAGTGGAGACTAATTTCAACTAACCACCTGCTTCACTATAAGTCTTTCCTCACAGACAAAATGCCTCCTTTCCACTGCTGGAGGTTACTGCTATTCTGTCCTATAACCATTAACCAGCCAGAGAGAGGGGCTGACCTTGAATCGGCGCTTTTTATAGCTCTGTGACCGTCTGAGTAAGGAGGCACTGGTGACTTCATCTGCCTGAGTGGTGTTTTTCATCACATTCCTTTCATGAGTTCATAATTGATTTGTTGCTCATTCATTCATTTACTTTTAAGTATTCAGCCTATCACATTTTCCTATCAGTCTCTTTCACTCTCTCTCTGTCATCTATCACTGCTCCCACTGATGTGCAGTAGTGTTCAGTCAAAATGGGCAGAATTAGCATCCAAGGTGGGTTAAAATCAGGGGCAGCTGGACGTGGTTGAAGACACTCAAAGACGTTTTGCCTGTCATCCCAGAGGCTTCTTCAGTTCTCAATTAACATCTTCCTGCACAGATGCAGTTTTGGATGAAGCATGCTGCTACTGAGGCAGGTTATTGCCACTGCCACTCAGACGAAATACTTACTCAGGAAAGCAATATGTTGCTTTGGATGGAGGTAGGAAACAAAAGCTGCTGGAACTGTGTGTGAATCCGGGGGGGAAAAAATCAGTGTCACTGTGCCAAGAGAAATACCCAGCGACTCTTAATGCTTGTTGCCTGCTTTGCCTTCTGCATCTAGCCAAAACATGTTGCCACTTGCACTGTAGCGTAGAGCGCCAACCCTCAAAAAACAAACCAGTCAGATTTATTTCACTACTCTCATGCCTTTGTCCTCACCAGAACAACTTGATCGTGTGGAAGAGGGCATGAACAAGGTGAACGCAGACCTGAAGGAGGCCGAGAAAGATTTAAAAGATATAGGACAATGCTGTGGTCTGATATGCCCATGTATTAAAAAGTAGGTACCGGCCAGGAGCCCTGAGCTCTTGCCTGTCCAGTGCTGGTGGTGGTGGTGGTGATGTCTGATGTCTCTCTTGTCACAGTCAATGTCTTTTTTTGTCTCTTCTCCTTTGTTTCTCCTCTCTGCTCCCCTCCCTTCCTTCCACCCGCGACTTCTTCCTCCTCTCTTTTCTTCTCATGTGCTTTCGTTCTTTTGCTGGAAAAAAATGACAATGTGTTGGTAATCAGAACAACTGGAGCGCATCGAGGAGGGGATGGACCAAATCAATAAGGACATGAAGGATGCAGAAAAGAATTTGAACAATCTAGGACAGTTCTGTGGTCTATGTTCATGTCCCTGTAACAAGTAGGTGCTGCCTGTGTCGCCTGACTACATGTGTTTCAGTGCCTGCCTTCCTGCCTCTCTATCCATCTGCCTGCTTCTGGTGCATAGAGCATGGTGAACTGTGGTGTGACCAGTCAGGCCAATAGCCACAATGACATACTCTCTGAACAGGCACCAGCACTGCATGCACGTCTGGGTGTGTTTGCTTTTTAAGGTTGAGATCAAGTGAACAATTGCGTGCATGCATGAACAACACACACATCTGCACAACAGGTCCGCTCCCACTTTATCTGCTCTGCAGCCTCCGTGGCTGCTGTCCTCAAAAGCCCTTCATTCCACATCGGATGAGAGATTCTCTTCCAGCAGGTAGCAGCATCAGCAGGGATCTGGGCCACAGCACCCACCACCCCCTAAAGCCCACCCAAGCCCCCACCCTAACATCCTGCAGCATGGTGCATCATGCTGTGTACAAAGTCAAACCAAATAATAAATCAACTAGTTGCCTTAGTACCTCTACTAAATCACTAATTAGAATTATATCAGTTTTTCTGCCATTTCTGCCAACTATTTTTGTTGGTGTTTCAAATGTTTTTACATGAATTAACTCAGTACATGGGGCTAATACACAAAAAGAAAGTTTCTGATTTGAAATGACAATTTCCATACAAGACTGTATCATAGTCCCTGGGATTTGTGACATCCAAAGTTTTCACCTGATATATTTTCAGAAAAAGCTTGCTGGTGTACATGACATTACACTACAGTATATTATATTACAACTGATACTTGCAACTAATCAATCTGACGGGCCTGTCAGATCAGAAGCCTACCATAAAGGAATAGTTTGACATTTTGGGAAATATGCTTATTCTTGCTGAGAATTCGATGATGAGATCTGAAGTCTGTACAGTAAATAGAGTACATGGCTGGAGCCAGCAGACAGTTAGTTGAGCTCAGCACAAAGACAGGTAACTGGGGGAAACCGCAAGCTTTTCATAAAATGTTAAAACCATTCCTTAAAGTGTAATCTTTTGAGTCTTAGTTCTTTGCAATGATTGATTGATTTATCCTTGAATGTATGCTAGTTTCAATACATTTTTCCAACAGTACCTATGAACTGGCTTTATTGTAAGGAAGCCTTAGTACAGGTCAGGGTGTTCTCTGTACATGTAACATGTTATCTCATCACTCTCTCAGTCAAGTCCAATAACTTTATAATCAAAGACATACAGTGAAACGAGCTGCTACAATGTCTAACTTACTCTTTAACACACCAACTTTGACATATGACCCTCAGATTCCAAGTTGTACCAATAGGGAGCCTCTAATGGCCCCTGCTTCTCTTCCCTCAGGGCTGTCCTACATAATGAACTATCATATTGAGGATAATGTGTTTTCTGAGAACAGCGAACATTGGGTGCCATCATTTGAATGCTTTGATATAAAAGTGGATAGATACCCAATGCCAGTGATCTGTTCTCTGGCCCTCAACAGCCAAACTATGGCCACCGAGTCATGTCTGAGCATACTATACTCTGGGACCAACACATGTACTGTATACAGTTGTCTATCTCAGAGCTATAGAAAACACAAGCGGCTGACAAAATGTAACTAAATGGCTATATTGGATATTTTGAGTTGGGTTTGCAGCAAGATTTTTCTCGGATATTTTTCTCAGAATTAATTGAGTTAAGTGATGCCTTGATGATTTACCAAATGCAGTACATGTTATACACTACTGTACATCTACAGTCAGGTGTTAGTGTAAAAGTGTTTTTTGTCTTCTTTAGGAAAGGCTTAAGCAGAACCGGAAAAAAACACTTGATTTTCGGTGGTCAGTCTGACCTAGAATGAGATTTATAAAAAATATATATTTTATGGCTTCACTGTGTATTACCATAATGTTTATATATCCATTCTGGAGATTAAATACACCAGTAGACATTTTAACAACAGACGATTATTTTCTCCAAAACAGGGCTGAACAGGATCTTGACAGTAGCACATGTAACTAATCTATTTTATTTGCATCATAGCGGTTGTTTTGTTTTGGTGTTAATAGTCATTACGTGATTTTGAAATGAACTTCTTGTTTTCAATATGAAGGTATATTAAGAATTTGCTGCCTCCATTTGGTCCATTTTGGTCCCACTTCCATACGTGATTGTTTTGTGTTCAGATCTTGTCTATTCTATAGCTCTTTGGTCCTCCCTACCATGAACCACGTGGTATGTAATCCCGTGGTTATGTCATTTTCTGATCTCATTCTTTATATGGGAGCCCTGGGTCAAATAGCATAAGAAAAAATAATTCTTGCTTGTTGTTATAAACTGTCTGGAGCACCTGGTGGATGTGGTTTACCACCTCAAGACCACAACGTTGCATACAGTAGTTGTCTTTCATTGAAAAGTGAACAAATACAACTTTTATATAGCCTAAACTTTGTTCTTTGTATTGTCCTCAATGGTGACCTCCACTCATTAGGTGCTCCAAGCATAATAAAACAAATGCTAAGAATTACATTTGACTATTTGACTGTATACAGTGTATATAATCCTACAGATTTATCCATCCAGATGAAATGAAGGGCTGATCACAACTCCTGTATCACTTAGTCTCACTTTCAAAATGATCACCATTCACTTTGGGGTTGTTGTTTTTTTTGGTTGGTTTTCCACAACAAATCTAATTGTTGAGATTTTTTTTAATAGATGCAGCATGTGTCTGATCCTGTTCCTCTTTACGTGTTTTCCCTTCCTATGTCAAACATTGTGTACTATGTTTCTTCCTTGCATGTCCTCTCAAACTGCATGTTTATATGTTTGTGTGTCTGTGTCTCCTCTGGTCTGGAGTCTGGTTATTATATTCTGTGTTTGTGCTCTTCTGTATGTGCTTGTGGGAGATAGTCCTGAGTCTTTAAAGGACCTTCATTACTTTCTAACACAAGCCACATGCAAGCTTTTTGTGCTCACATTCAATTGATCTGCACGTTAGATCAATTATTCACTAACAGATTGCAAATGCATGTATGTATGTTTATCATACGTGGCTGGCATGTTGCTTTTAGTAGGCTAATTGGCTTGACACTATATTACCCAATGCATTTTACACGTACAGCATCTTTATGTATGTGTTTTGAATTGCTGGAAAGGGCGCACTTACATAGATATAAACATATACTCATTCACACTCCAGTGTGCACACACACAGAAGTAGTGAAACACATACTGACCAGCATACACTCACATGCACACCGACAGCACGCCTAGTCTTGATTACATTCATAAACAAGTAAACAAGTGCACACACATACATATACACATACAAACACATGGTCATGCACACAAACATAACATAACATAACATAAGCACACACTTCAACAGTTACACTGGCTCTGACTTAAATGTGTGTGTGGTAGGATTAAGGGCGGGGGCCAGGCCTGGGGAGGGAACCAGGATGGAGTGGTGAACAGCCAGCCGGGGGCTCGAGTGGTGGACGAACGTGAACAGATGGCCATCAGTGGGGGCTTCATCCGCAGGTAAGTGTGTGTGTGTGTGTGTGTGTGTGTGTGTGAGAGTAGGTGTTGGTCTGGTTGTGCCCCTCTGTGTTGCTTGTTTCTGTGTGTCTGCATAATTGCTCGTGCATGGTTGTGTGTGTTTGTGCACACATACTGTTTACATACTGTTTACATGCATAGTTTTTAAAAAAATATATAAGACATCTTAGAATAGGCTGCCCATTTTGACAATGATATTTTATTTCAGTTTACTTTGATGTTTAGAGGCTTACAGATTGAAGGACTGTGCTGAAGAAGCAGACCCCACTCTCAGTCTGCAGCATAAGTAGTCAGGGTTAAATAAAGTAATATCTTCATTTCGTCTTTAGAAGAAAGAACGGCAAAATCGGAGCAACAAATTTGGACACAGATACAGTACCTGATGGATATGAGTTATTTTCCAACTTTTTGTGATCCCTTAATTAAAAATAAGCTGTGACCCATTACTTTCTGAAGTCTACATTGTGAGAGTTTTCACTCTCAATTTTGTCATTTGACTAAATGTTCGAAACTTGAAGAAGTAAAACTATACCCACAAAAAAACAGCAATTAGAGGTAACGAATATTATTTCAAATCTGTGTAGCAGAGCTTTGTTTTAATCATCTTGAGACACTCAGATCTATCTTGTGATTCTTGAAAAACCGGTCTTTCACAGATTGATGTAAAGTGCTGTCCATGGTGCTGAATCTTCAGACAGACATAACATGTATGAAATAAAGCAGGCCATGTGGCGGATAGATACATTTTAACCAGTATTCATTATTATTTTATCCTTAAATGACCCAATATTTGGCATCCATGGAGACTGAAATGTATTTGTTCATGAATTAATTTTAACATGTTGTATCTACTTGTAATTCACTGTACTGTACTCTACCATGCTGTTTTGTGAGGCTAGTGCTTTCCAGCACAGTGTAAGAGATCACAACAGGAGCTACAACATAATCTTTGGTCATTAACCTCCTTCTCCTGTGTATTCCAGGGTAACAGATGACGCCAGGGAGAATGAGATGGATGAAAACCTGGAGCAGGTGGGTGGGATCATTGGCAATCTTCGTCACATGGCCCTGGACATGGGCCAGGAGATCGACACTCAGAACCGCCAGATTGATAGGATCATGGAGAAGGTACTGTACAATGAGCACTGCCATATATTGGAATATTGGACTGTAACTGGTGGGACAGGGTGCATTATTTCTAGAGAATTGCATGACTTTGATGTAGTTGCCTCTTCGCCATTCTAAATTCATACTTATTGATGGAAACACTTCAGATTCAGTTATTACTAGGCAACGACTTCTCAAAGTAGTAGCAAAGTAACTTTTAATCCAAAGGGGACAGTTTATTATTATTAATATTTATGATCTCTTAAGATAATTAAGAGACCACAAAGGGCCCCAGATTTCAATACTACTTTGTGAAATAACCATTTATAGGCCTATTTGTATTAATGCTAGCGGAAGGTCTGAAAAGCTATGGGGGCAACCAGAATGATATAGATTTACATACTTAGTTTAAGTTGGAAATTGGGAGTTTAACAATGTAATGTCAGAACTGTGGATAAGGTAAGTGCATGAAAGGAAACAAATCTAGAAAAAATGGTAGTTAATCTATACAGTATTTAGCTGATAGTTAGCTTGGATTACATGCCCAGCATTAGGCTGCGTAACATCGGATGCAGGTGTGCTGCTTTTGAGCAGATTTAGGTTTGAGACAGTAATGGAGGACTCACATGGACAAAATCTGTGTGTGAAACATCCCAATTGTGCACTTTGTCCATTTGTTCAGTACGTATTCAGTCTTCATTAAAGGATGATTCTGGTTTATTTCAAATAAAAGTGCAAACGGATTCAAGGACTCATGCAAAACAACATTTCTTAGGGCAAAGTTGCACAAGCCCACAACTTTCCAAATAAACAGGATTTTTACATGAATCATTTTAAACATTTGTCTCTGAGTCTGACTGTAAGTAAACGCAGAAAGAAGCTGCCTGAAACGGCCATTATGAGCTGTGTAACAACTGGTGCATTTCTTCTTTCAGGCTGATTCCAACAAGACCAGGATTGACGAGGCTAACCAGCGTGCAACAAAGATGTTGGGCAGTGGCTAAACTGCAGCGAAAAAGTGCTTTCATCCCAGTTTAACCCCAGTCACCCTAAAAATAACAACACCAACCAAACCCAGCCCCCAGTACCAACGCCCAGTGCCCACTTCCTATGCTCGACAGCAGGCGCTGCAAAATCATGCTTTTACTGTGATACTTGTAGACATTTGCACACATTCACATATCATACATTCCTCTTCCCCCCTCTCAATCCTACCCACCACTCCCCTCCCTTGTTGTCAATGTTGTTCTGTGTTGTCACTCTTCTGATTTTGTTAAGAACTAATAGTTCTGTTACACATCGCCCACTCAAACTCTCTCTACACTGTACATAGTGCTTCTTAAATGGCTTTATTGATTTAGATAATTTGTCCTGTTTTCTTCATCACTTTTTTTTAAGTCTGTGTGTAAGATAAACTGTATGTACACCTTGCTCCAAGATGTCCTTCCCCCATGTCAGTATTCTGGTGTTGTCCATGTACGACACTGTGTATTCATCAGTTAGGATGTAGTGATGCTACATGATAAGGCCACAGTGAATATAGTGAATATACAGCCACAGCTTGTAGCCAAGGCCACTGTCATTCAATGTAAATGTGGAATCACTCAGATCTTAATGACATAGTAGACCATAATAGTTTGTATATGAGCCATTTGGATGAAGCCACAGCTTTTTGTTCCTGACTATAAGCGCACCAGTATTTTACCAACTCTACTATTGGAGCTGTGTTAACACAATTTGATGCTATTGATTATATAGCATATAACTTTTCCTCAGGGAGCTAAATCTTACCGTTCAAAAGCATGGGTTAATATTTAATTGGTTTATAATAATTCATAAAAACTGTATCATACGGCTCAGTCTATATGCAGATATTTGCATTTGTTTGTGGTCTGAACAGCATTGTTGATGGGGCTCTTGTTTATTCATCATAAAAATATTGGGCATTAACCATAGTAGCTAACATTGTGATAATGAAAAGAGGTGGCGCTTTGCTAGATGTCCACAGCAAACGATTCATCTCTTCACATAGCAGGCCAGGCTGCTTTACCCATGATTCAAACCTAGCAATATCAAGTAGTGCATTAAGTGTGTTATGCATGTCCATCTGCTGCTAGAAAACACTGAATTCATGTATCCAGGCAAAGATATCCTAACAAGGCAACCGCATGCTACATATGTAGGCCCATATTTGCAATAGTGCCACTCTTTTTGTTTCATGTTTCTTTACCTTTCCAGACTGCGACCATCACTGTAATTAATACCTTGGGAAATGCCAATAAAACCATCATAACTGTAGAACCAATCTGAGCTTCTTTTGTATTTTCATGACTTTCAATACTGGTTTAAGTTAATAGTCACCACGTCAAGCGTCAGAACTAAGAAAAGCTTGGTTAAAAGTACAATTCACACGTCGGACATCCACACCAAAAAGAGATAAAATTAGGGGGAAAGCAACTAGAATGAATGTAGTTTTTGTGTAAGAGGGTTGACCGTGCAACCTGCATACGCTTATATTGAGGTTACGCAGACCTCGACTACAGATGTAACAAAATCAGAATAGGAATTTTCACTTCTAGACAAGAGCACAATCAGGTGAAAAGAAGATAAATATCCACTGGGAACATAAGGCACTACTTCTTTTTAAATTGTGTGAATAAAATCTTTGTAGACAAAAAAAATGTAATAAATTATATTATTTGGGTTGAACATTTAATTGCTTTGTAATAATAATAATACAAATGCAGAGGTTTTACAGTGCAGAAAATCACATCTAAATTCAAATATCATCATCATTTGAAGGAGACGGATTTCTTTGTATTATCAACACAGTAATTTCCTTCACTGACACAGACAGGTGGTTCACAGAGTCACATGGCCAAGCTTTATATAAGAAAAAAGGTAACACAAAGTAACAAGTTTAATCTAATCGTATGTTATAGTCTAATTCTAAAAATATGTTTTCTAACTACTCTATTCTACTCATAAATTGTTCTAAAACTGGAGCTAAATGGCTAAAATAAAATCAACACCAGGTCAATGCAGATATTTAAAGCACTGTATGGAAAGGAATAGACACGACAGAGAAAGAGACAGAGAAGGAAAGATGTGCAGCAGCACATTACGCTAATGGACATCTACTGTGGTGCCCTGGGCTTAAGGCGGATTATAGTTTGCCACGTCACTAAGAACACTGACACACACACACACACACACACACACACACACACACACACATATACACACAGCAGGGTAATCCGCTATACCTTGGTTACATCTATTACACAGCCTCTGTACATACATCTCATGTGTTTGTATACAAAGTAAAATAAAATGAATGCATGTTATCATCAATGTTATCAACATGAAAAATCCTACATAGACTGTATTATCATTTTGTGGTTTATTAAATAAAGGTGAATATTTTTTTTTCTTCTCTAAAATGAAAATATCATGTTTCAGAATGGAATCTGTCAGCTCTTCTGCTCCTCACATGCACTTAAGGTAAAGGTTATTTGCTGTTGGACTAATAAATAACACTAACTTGCGTTGTTGCTCACTGAGGGCTCAAGAGTGTCTTTTTAAATCAAGAGCTCCCTCTGCTGGTATATGTCTGTGTACTGCATTTTCATGTGGGCAGTGACGTTAAAGGGGCACTCAACCAATTTTACACGTGAAGTTCAGTTTTCTCATCACAGTGAGTACTGTGTAGCCAGTGAAAACATGTCGTTTATGGCTCTGCAGGGGTAAAGAGAAAACGATGATGTTATCTCAGTTTAGGTTTGAGGCTTCACATTTTGTAACAGAAAGCAGGTGTGACAAATTTGTAGAGTTTGAAAGGTATGGTTGTGTATCAGACAGGGAGGGTCGAGAGCCATTTAATGAGGGTCTAATGGAAGATGCTGTAAAGTGTAGGAAGATCCAGTGTTTTGGGGCATGACTCACAGCCTACTAAAAGTCGGGGTATTATGGCCTCTGCTACTTTGATGAATTATGTTCTGACACAAATATGAAAACCAACATTTATGAATAATAAGCTGAGAGCCAAGTCCATTGCACGTGGTGTTTTCTGTTACCATTACAAAATTATTGTTCTTGCAACAAGTGGAAGCCATTTATTTACTTATAAGTGGTCCCAGACCCCCTTTACCAGGCACCTTTCTGACAGTATGACATAAATTCAATAATTGAGCTCTCATAAATAGCATAATTATAGATGTCTGAAGTGTGTGGTGAAGTGTCCTAAAGCAATGTCAGAGCTGAATAAATAGGGTAAGGTCAAGGCCAATAGTTTAACCCCAAATCATGAACTGCGCTTTTAAGACTCATACAGATTAACCATAGCATAGTGTTGACATTGTAGTAAATATAGTGACTTTCCATTTTATTCCTTCATATAAGAACTTTACTGTACACTTCCACTTCTGCTGAATGAAGTGAAATACATTGTTGTAAATAGAAGAGTTAGAAAACGAACATTTAAAATGATCTTTATAAGATTATATTGCTTATTGAAGTTGTCAAAATCAAAACGCCACCTCACTGTGAGTATCAGCAGCTTGGACGCAGAAGACTTCGGCTATCTTCGTCAATCACGTGACCATCGTGGTCCTCATCGTGGTCCTCCGTCCAGAGTCTCCCTCTTTAGCACACAGGACGGTTAGCAACATACAGTACGTGGTTATCAGCCACTGTGGTACCATGTTCCGAGCCGTGTTCCGACTGTCAGTCACAGGGGCCCGGAGTGTAGCTCGGTCACGACCCTGTTACTCAGGTAGGACTGCCTGCTTTACACCTACCGTGAAATTAAATAGCCTCTGTAATAAAGGTGACTACAATAAGCTTACTCGGCTAGCCGCCTAGCTTAGCTGCTTCTGTGTGTGTGAAAGGTACGTTAGGGTGACATTGAATTATTTTTCTGGCTAGCTTTCGTTGTGGTCTTGAATTGAACATTTTCATGTATTTCTACCTTTCATGGAAAATTTGAAATGAAGAGGCGCGAAACGGATTTTAGCCAAAAAGTCACGACCTTGTGATGACCCTCCTTAACGTTAGTTAGTTCAGGAGTGTCAGTGACCGCAGTTTATACGCAGCTGATATCAACACGGTGTAATGTCTAACTCAAACCATGTATTGTATCATGTATAGAGCTATATATTTCAAATCTGCACATAGTTTACTATAGAGGTCTAGAATTATTTAGTTTGTGACCTTTTTTGATGCTAATATTATCCCAAATTAACTGTCCTGAACTCCCTTAGATCGTCATTCCTTATCTTACAGTAAGTTATATGGCTACCCGGCGTTACAGCTGATAAGGTACAGCCTTATACAGTCTATGGGTACAACTCAAGCTTATTAGTACCAGGAAATATTTATATATATATATAATTAGTGCTGGGCTACAGGGGTGATTAAAAAATTTAATCGCATGATTCTAAAGTAGTGTATTGCACACTTTTAATTTAAATGTACTGCTATATACACAAAAGTGCAATAACATGCAAACACTTTATTTACCAGCAGTATTCCCTTTACACAGTAGCAATAAAATATTTCTTGTAAATCTCAACTTAAACATTAATGTAATCAAATCAAATATAAAACCAAAGCTGTTTGCCACTGCCAGGGCATTACCTTTTATAGCTTGTTAAAACAAGTTAAGAGTCTAGAGTCTAGACTCCGGGCCCCTGTGGCTTAGAATCATGCGATCACAACATCATAACAGGCACCTTCTGAGCAATAGGTTAACATATATAAATCTGTTTTCTTGTTTTTTTCTGAACAGGTATCAGCAGAAACATTTTTCTTTTATCAGGGAGCAGCATAAACAGTCTATGTTCAGTAGCAAATGTCCTTGTTAGAGTGAAGTGAAGTGGTCGAGCACAGAGCGTAGTGACAATTCAACTTTGGGTGGGCACCCACCCGAAGTTGAATTGTCTTGAACTTTTTGTACGCGACGCGGAGCGCAAATCATTGGAAGAGAGACTGATCCTCGCTGTTTGTGAGTTTCCAGAATCTGTTACTGTTTACTAAATAGGAAATCAACAGGAGGGAATTCAGAGCATCCCCGCAAAACTAGATGAAGGCCTATCAGTGATGTAGCCTATAATTTTAACTAAAAAAAGCTACAGCTGTGTAGCGTACAGAAGCCTTTCCCTTTGTTACAATCCATTGAGCGCCTGCCATTTACTCACGGAGCACTGTCTCCTGTCTGATGACCAAAGTGAAGAGCAACCCCGCTGGCCAAGCGACTACGTTTGTGATTTTAAGAACGTTCCTAAGACCGACATCTTCCCCAATACTAATCAGTGTGCAGTGTGTAGCTCTCCACTTAACTATGGCATTTGATAGCTTGTCTTGCTTTTGTTTATCTACTTCTCCCACACGCTGCATCCGGCGTAGTCTGTCGAATCCTCCCTCCACTGCTTGTTTGGGTGGGTGATTTGCAGGCTGATCAACATCCCACCCCTCCTGTGACCCATGGTTTGACTGTATGTGTATTCAGAGCCAGTGAGCAACGGACTTTCAAACTAATAATAATAAAGACTGTTAATGTGCGATAAAATAATTGTTGGCGTTAATTAATAAATGCGTTAACTTGCCCAGATATATATATAACTTTTTTGATAAATATTAATATGTGTGTGTGCTGGTGTGCTGTGCTATATCTTCCAGCTCCATTGGCCTCCAGATGTTACTCCCATGGCAAGGTGGAGACAGACGAGGAGTTTGATGCCCGTTGGGTCACTTACTTCAGCAAGCCTGACATTGATGCCTGGGAACTGAGGAAAGGTGATTTTGTTGACAGTTTATACTTTTCATATTCTGAAGGTGTGTCCTCTTCCCATTCCTAATTCGGTCATTGTTATGGTTCCAGTTTGGGTTAATTTGGAAATCATGAGAAAAACCTCCAAATCACTATTTCAGACCTACGTAAAAAATCTGTTTTTCTGCCAGATATTGCGATTACAATTCAATTTGCGATTGTTTTGTTTGTTTGTTTAGCTAAAGTTCATATTCACTGCAAGTCTATTTTTGACGGAAGCCGCGTCAAGCAGCACAGAGCAGATGAAATGGGCAGGAGGTCAGACACAGAAAGGCATAGAGAATCCGGTCGATTTTCAAAATAAAACACCCTGCGCACACTCCCGATCGTATATCAACAATAAACACCATTATAACAGACAAAAAAGAAACAATTTAACTACATAGCCTACTTAACCATACTAAAAGCACAAAAAGCAAGGACAACAGAACAAATTAACAAAATCTGAACAAGTCAGCAAAATCAGGCAAAACGCTCTCATTCTGAAATGCTTCATGTGGATGTAGCCGAGCGAAACTGGCTCAGAGAAAGGTGTTATCTGTAGTTGAGGCACACAGAATGACAAATTAACAACACGTCAACAACAATGGGTTGCTAAATGCTCTGCAGCTGAAACAATTAAGTGTGAGTTGACGCCGGACCGCGGTACAGCTGCCGCCTGTCTCAATTTGGCTGACGCCATTATCCCACGTTTTCCTCTAGTTTCGTTTGTTGTTGTAAAATATACACATCCTGTGCCCGCTCTGATTAGTGAGTAGGACCATAACAGGAGGCGTATGGCGTATTGGTTAGCAAGTCTGTCGCACAAGGAGACAACAGAATGAATTTGTAATTACATGACTGTTTAAACGGGTCAGATGCACTGTATAATTAACCTACATTTAAATCGTTGTCTTTACGATTAGCTAATTGTGTTCTTTCAAATTGCAATTTCGATTTGAAAATGATTAATAGTTCAGCCCTAACTAACTTAAAGTAAATTTCTTCTTAACTTCTTAATTCTGCTGATTCTTCAGTAATAGGGCCTTTTCTATTCATTTTAACCCAAAGGCATGAACACGCTGATCGGGTATGACCTGGTACCCGAGGCCAAGATCCTGGATTCAGCACTAAGGGCTTGCAGGAGGCTGAATGACCTGGCCAGTGCCATCCGCATCCTTGAGGCCGTTAAGGTGAGCAGCCGTCCCTTTGTAGGTTCACTTCAGGTCTGTGGGGAAGTGTGACCCCTGACAGATCCAGATTTTTAATGATACCATTATCCACATTAGGAGTTAAAAATATAAATTTACAGACATAATACGGTACACCAGTAGCAAATGAATCACTACATTATTGTTGGAGACTTATCATTACTTAACTGCATTTGTGTGTGTATTTTGCAGGACAAAGCAGGCCCCCACAAAGACATCTATCCCTATCTGATCCAAGAATTGAAACCCACCCTGTCAGAACTCGGCATCTCAACACCAGAGGAGCTGGGCATTGACAAGTTATAGACTGTCAAGGTGAGACTGCACTATACCATAATACTAAATGTTACTTGGGAAGGCAGCGTAGCTTTAGCAAGAGAGTTGCTTCAGTCATAGGCACTGTGCGAAAGCCTGTTTGTGTAGGATGACCTACTGGATGTACAATAATCATGAATTATATAGAATTACTTGCGTGCACTTAAAATATCTTTTGTTCCTCTTTTCTCAGGTCATTTGATACATGAGATGAGCTCTCCTGATTGTCTCCTGTCAAATATGTCGATATTGTTGATTAAATCCATACTGTCCTATTGTGTACAAAATGGTGGACCTAATAAAGAGAACCAATAATTGAAGAATGTGTTTTCTGGTAAATTGTTGAATATTTTTCCATCTATAATGGACCTTTTTAACAGTAGACTGAAGTTAGAAGTTCCCTGCTAATTTGCATGCCTCTTCACTGACATATCTTACTGGGACACTACTAAATAGAGTGGACCCATTTGTAATATCGTTACACATTTTGCTTTTCCAGCTATGACAAGTCAACATTTCTGTTAAAAGATCTATTGTGTGTGTGCAGGGCCCCGTTTCAGAAAGTGAGACTAGTGAAAACTGAGTACGTTGAGCCTGAGATGAGGGAAAATCTGGGTTATCGGAGACCGAGATCAGTAACTGGCAATTTATACTGTGAACAGTTCAACAAACTCTTGAGTTTCTCTTTGACACGTTCCCTCCTGCTGAGACTGAAGCAGCTGACACAGTTTCATTTCTTCATTCATACAGTCGATATCAAAGCACACTGGAGATGTTGTGAGTGAGGATGATTGTTCAGCTGAAGTGACTAAATGTAGTTTAAAAGTAAGTTTTGAAAATTAGCTGCATATACTCAATGTTCTTTGACAGGATTTCATTAAATGCGAAATGTGTGGGATTTTTTAAATGTAAAATAGATGTCTAAAATGTACAGTCATTTTGAATCTAGACACATTTTCAGTGCAAATCACCAAAATCATTATTTCTGGGAATATAACTTTACAATTGGGTCCATGACCTAAGCTGCGTATTATCTGTTTGATCCATTGCCACCTGCATTTGTCCCTCAGGTTACAGCTGAATAAATATAGCCTATTTTGCCTATATGTTACAAAATGTAACATACAGTAAAGGTTTCCTACACATTACCATTCATTGAGGAAATTCAAGTCTGGTAAATGATGATTCAACTACACTGAATAAAATGTAATCGTTTTAACTTACTGATTCTTTTCTCCACTCCTGTTAGATAAATGTCATGGTAGGCATGTATTTATATTTCTTGTGCTCTTAATTTACCCGTTGCCATGGTGAATCGTATTATTTCAGAGATCCATCGATGATGGGGTTTTTTTTCTTCCCCATGCACGCGCTTCCATCAGGTTCAAACTCAGAAATGATTGGACTTATGTTGATCAGCTGTGCTAGCACCAAAAACCCTTAAGTTTGAAAGTTGACAGTCAACACCACCCCCCAAAATTTGTGTGGTGTTATTATTTAATTTAGCTGAACATTACAGAGCGTGAGACCGTCGAGATTTGTTTTTCCTCTGAGCTCTTCTCTCACTCTCACCCACCACCAGATGGAGACAGGAGGCCGGACATCTGACTGCGATACATGTGGGATAGCATGTACTGGGGTGACATTTAAGACTATCAGCAATTAAAACATAATACGGCCTGTAATTGCGCCATTTGTATATTTTGGAAATACGGGATCATCACATCTACTGTGGAAAAGTGAACCAAAAGACCATGTTAATAGTGTTTAATAGTTAGTCATTATTTGCTACTGTCTAAAGTATTTTTTTAAATTCAATAATCACATTTTATTTGTTTCTCCCGTTTTAAACTTAATTGTTCTAGTGTGACATTACTTTGATAATTTTTCTGCCGTCTATGTTGACCTGCAGTCAATGTAAGTTAATTATGCTAATTTCGTGACCGTTACAGAATTTAGACACGATGATTTAGTGACAAGGAACTGCAACAAAAAAATGCTCCTGCGCTAAACCCAACACTGCAGTTGAATCATCTTACTTCTTGGATAACACGCATAACTTCCATAAAACCAGGGCCTAACGGCCCTGCATAAAACATGTACGCGACCGAGAGTTTTATTTTGGAAATTTCTCCGGAACTCTTGAAAACCTTGTCACTTATAGCATAATAGCAAAGCTAGCTTACAGAAGTGCCTACCTGCTCCTGCTGAAAACTACAAAGTCATCATGGCTGTGTTGTGGTGCAAACTGTGAGAACTAAGGCCAAGATGATGAACGACATCATAGAGGAACCAGAGAAGGACACCTTGCTGGAAGCGCAGCCGGAGCCACAAGTTTTGTCGGTAATGCCAGCTAAAGCTAGCCCGGCTAACGCTAGCTTGTAAATAAGAACTGGGAGGCTAAGGGACTAGCCTAGCATGTGATTTTTGACAGTTGTTCAGATGAGACATGCGTACAGTGCTTTCTGTCGTTAGACATTGTTAAGTGTGGCTGCAGATGACATCGAGTGACATGATAAATGGGCATATACACACGTGAAATACATGATATCGTCCTAAAAACCCGAAAGGACTGCTGGGAAATTCGAAGGAGCTTTCTATTTTCGAAATGTAACGTTAATCTGGCTGGTGAAATTGTATGGGTTACCACTGGAGACAGACTTTAGCTAATTTAGAAATAGATCAGAATGAGTTACAGTAGACTTGTTTCATGAAGCTCATGATTGAATCACACTGGTATGAAAACACCCCTAAAAACTTTGTGTTGTCAGTTTGCAATCTCATGAGTTTCATCATATTACTGTATTGTCATTTACTTGGTTACCATACATTCATATAAAATAAAGATAATCCTTCATTTGCGCATCCTCAGGGGCCCAGTAGTGGCACAAGACCTAAGACCGCAGATGGAGGGATCAGGCCTGTGGAGAAAAGAGGACCTTACATCATGTCCAGAGCTCCGGCAATCCACCTCAAACTACGTAAGACTCACCATAACCAATGACATAAACAAGTCATTATAATGCTGGTCTGTAGGTCAGAAGTCTTTTCATTATTGTTGTTCTTATGAGTTCAGCTGTGGTTCATACTTTTGTACACAGCAGCACACAATGGGGCATCTGAAGAGTGCTGTCTTGTGCAGCCAGCAGGACAGCAGAGCCTGAGTCACATGAACCAGTTTCATACAGACTGTGTGTATAGAAAAAAGCAGTCCATGTAGCCAACCTTCTATGATGTAATTCACTGCCTACATCCGTCACATCTAAGAACCTGATATCTTCACGTTCTGTGGATAGGATTGTTAATGGTAAGCAGTCATGATTGCTACAGAAAACGTTTCTGCTCTTTTTAATGCTGACTGGCGATTTTATGTCTGATACTCATTTTGCATGTATAAAGTGACTTTGTGTAGCTGTCCAAAGCCAGGGCAAATGTCACAGACATGAAGGATTTCCACACACATAAGAGGAGATGGAATTCATACACGGTAAAGTGACAGTAGTGTGAATCTGTCATGTGAGTCATTCACTGGAAAATTACATTCACAGATCTTTTTATAAGCAAATTCATATTGATGTTATTCATCATGAGAGCCACATAAAAATTTCGCTACTAAATCTCTTACTACAGTTACTTACTTAATGACAGCGCTGCTTATTCAGCTTCCAAAAACTTTATTCTCCTCCTGTTGCTCTCATGTTCTCTCCTTTCCTCTGCATTATTTCCTTTCCTTTCCTCTCCTGTCCAACCACAACACCAAACGTTAAATTAACGAGACTGTAAATGCTCTGTATTTGTTAATTTGGTGGGCGGTGCGCTTCTACACTACATCTACATTCACCATTCACACACGGAACAGCCGCCAGGGGATTGAACCGCCAACCTTCCGATTAACGGGCAACCCGCTCTATCTACTGAGCTATAGCTGCTATGATGAGTTTCCATGATGTTGATAGGTTTTTAATGTAGTGTGTCCCCTATAAAAATGTTTTTTTGACAACTTGTAATGGTGTTTAGGGATGGGTAATGTTAAGATGTTATCGGTACTACTCTTATGGGTTCGGTTCTTTATCAGTGCTCTTATTGGTTCTTTTTCATGAATAAAAGTACTTTTTTAAAAATATATTATTTTTAAAAAGAATACTTTCAGAACAGGATTAGTTTTGAATTGAATATTTTAAATGTGTTGTTCCTAGCAACAGTAATGTTTACAGCAGCAACATCATTGTATACTCTTTACTACATATGCTTTCTACATGTTTATGCTTGTTGAACAGATGTATTGATAAGGTATTGGCTTACTCAGAAAACCACGTATGAGTAGTTATTTATGAAACATACTGTGACGTGGAAATGACCTTATCTCGAAGCAAAGTCTAGACTTGACTAAAGGGATTTTCTTGTTTGTTATGTAGGGGGACTGAAACCTGCAGGGATCTTTGCATTAGCTTAATGAACAATGTCATTGAAATTATCACTCCCAAGCTACATGTTTGGCTTTGTTTGTCAACTGCGTGTTGCCTGGCTTCAGTCCCCTCCACCATCGTCGTGAGAACAGAACAATAACAGAGCAGGAAAAATAAACAAAAATGGACATACTGGCAAATTAGTAACACATTGACCTCAACTAGCCATTAGAGAAAGCTAATTAAATCCAGTTCCAGTCTATTTTATTTTATTTCTGTTCAAACACAAGACAAATAATGATGTACAGCCATTGAACATACCGTTACATCAATCCCCCCACCCCCCCATACCTCACACACACATGGGGTCTTGTGGAGCAGTTAATATAGGCCTATTGAGTGATTCAAGGTGCCTGGTGCAGTAGAAAGATATACGACGGACAACAGGGATCAGAGCGAGCCCTTTAATGCTTCAAAAGGTCAAAGTGTGAGGGGGCTGCAATCATTTTCTTGGCAACTGTTAAACCTACCAACATTACACGTTTCTGACATTCAGGGACTTGAAGTGCTGACAGATCATTCAATAATAACACTGGTATGGTCACAGGCAGTGTGTCGTAAGCTCAGCAGCCACATCCTGCCAAAATCGAGCCACGGGGGGCCCTCCCCCACCATGTAGAGGAAAGGGACAGTGGTTTTTAATGTACACAGGGTGCATGAGGGATCACTGATAACTTTCATAAAATGCAGCTTATGAGAGGTCAGGTAGGTCCTGTGTATGAAATTATAATGGATCTGCTGGTGGTCACGATTTCGAGAGGCGAGTTTGATATTGGCCCACACCATGTCCCAGTCAAAATCCTGATCCAGTCCGGGGACATCGCCCCTCCATATCCTGTCTACTGGGAGCGTTTTGTAGGTTGTGTCAAGCAAGTAAAGGTATAGAGTGGATTTTTTGGCTTTACATCTGTTTTTTATTTTCCTGAATCAAATTGTTGCCTTGATCAAATCTGTTAAAAGAAAAAAAAAAACTGTAAGACATCATCAATGATTTTATTTTATAGGTCTGATTATCATAACACAGTGATGTCCGTCACTCTCAAAGAACTTTCACTTGCTGAGTGTGTGTGTAGGCGGCTTCATACATCTGAAGTCCTACACTGAGATAAGAGTATGGTGTTATTAGCATAATAAACCTCTTATGTGACCTTTGCTTTGACTGACATCCAGTCCTGGTCAGCACAAAAATGTCTCTCTTCACAGAGAAACACAGGGAGATGGCGAGGAAAGCCCTGAAGAAGAAAGCCCTCTCACCAGGACCTCCAGTGATGCATCAGCCCAGACAAGGAGCTAAGAGGTAAGAAGAGGAGGCACGGGGAGGAAAGAGGAAGCTGCTTTTTTGTGTTGTCAGTAACAATGCAGTGGACGAGATGTTTGTTTCACACAATTTTTACAGTTTCTGGTTCTTTTAGGATGGTGAAATACAACAAGGGCTACGCTGCGTTGAGTCAGCATGCTGAGGACTCTTTGGTTGCTCTGGATTCAGACAGGTAAAGTTACAGCAGGTATAACGTTGAATTCCTACTAAATGCAGTAAAATGCACTGAATTTGTAGAGATGCAGTGCGGCTCAAAATATATCCCAGTGGAATTTTTATTTTTGTTTTGTAGTTTCAATTCATCTTTCAAAGAATGTTACGAGAAGCAAAGTCTACAACAAATTGTATGCGTGTAATAGAGTTTAAGTCACTGCTTTACATTGTAGCTAAAAATCATGTGGCATGGACATTTAGCAGTTCCAGTTCCACCACCTATAGCGTCCCTAAATATGTTACTGGCTGACACATTAAAATAGTTTACCTCCGAGTGACGGAACCTGTCTTTCTTGTCCTTGCAGTGACGAAGAGATTGATTTCGAGCAGTATTCCTCAGGATACTCTTCAGCTGAGGTGAGTTTGCCCCACGGGATCTCCTCCAGGCGCTCTCATAATCTCAGTTGGTACACTGTCTAACTGGCTGGGTGACTAAAGCTGTGTGGGTGGGTGTTTTTCATCCATATATGTTGTTCAAAAATCATTCATGTTATTGTCAGCTTGGACTTTATTTTTCCATTTTGTCCTTTCATCTTTGTGACTTCAGCTTGTCACTTTGGAAAACTTTGACTGTGCAAATATTTAGTACCCGTGGAGATATCGGTCTGTGTAAAGAAAAAAAAAAAGACCAGTTATTTGAGGAGTTTTTGCAAGATAGTTTTTTACTTTAGTAAATAGGTCAGGGATTAAAGCGAACCGCTTTGTCTCGAAGTGCAAACAAGAAGTTATCATCAAACATTTTGAATTGAGGGCTAGATCTTGTCTCTGTTTGCATGCATTCATATATATTGTAGGAACAGTAGATACTGTGATGTCAGGCAGTTCGTGAAGAAATGTGAGAGCAAAAGATGTGTGTTATTTGTGACCTTACCATCGCTGTTTCTCAGTCAAACACACCGAGCCTCTGGCTATTTCTTGACCTCAGATATGTAGTCAGGTTTGTTTATACTGCCTATTAGCTTAAATTCAGTCTTACTTGTTTTCTCACATTGCTATTGAGAAACTGTTTTTCATCATAGCTAAGACGCATACAAAAAGTACATTTTAATTCAAATAGTTAGTTCAAGGGGGGGCCTCTGACCCCATCACAGCTAAATATTTCTGTACTGTATTTGAATGGCACTGGGTTTGGGTGATTCAAAAGTAAAAACAAAAGGTTTGCTGCCACTTGAACATGACCTTTTAATTGCTAACAGTCATTAACAGAGGACTGGTGGCATCACTAGCAACCTAACTTGAACCTGAAAGCCAGCTGGATCTTTCAGTAATTCATGTCCATTTAGAGAGAATATTTTCCTGTGCTGGTCTACTCAAGGAACTTTGTTTCATTTAAATATCCAAGTGCCTTAGAACAGTTTAGGTGAGCTCACAGCATATTAGTATTCTTATTGACGATCACATTATAAACTGCATTGTGTTAGTGAGGTCTGTCTCTTTGCTCTCCAGGTCCATCCTGATTTAAGCAGGCAGCTGCTTCAGGACGGCTACCGTCTGGATGAGATCCCCGATGACGAGGACCTGGACCTGATTCCGCCCAAAGCCTTGGGCTCCTCTGTGTGCTGCTGCTCTGAGGGCCCGTCTTGCTCCACACAGTGATGCCGTGTGAGGCTCCAACTCCTGTCCCTGACTTTAGTTACTGGTGAGTTACTGGTGAGGCCTTCTTTCTGACTGAGCTCAGACTGAGCTCCACTGCTGTGCTGCCTAAGGACTTCCAGCCCTGAAGCCAAACTAACGTTCATGCAGGACTGCGTGCACAGAGATGCCTCAGCCTACATGAAAACGCGGGTGGACGTAAGAACAAGCCTTATCCACTGTGACCCCAAAGCTTGATATGGTTTTTTTCTTTATATAGAACTACATGAAATGCTAACTATGCCAGTGCTCCAAATAGAGTGGCAGAGTAATTCATCATTTGGGATATGTCCTCATTGACCCAGTGGAGAGTGGGCTGCTGTCTTTTTTTTCACTCTGGTATTCTGTTTTAAAGTTCTGGGCAAATTTGAATTTTCCAGTTATTAACTAACTGCTATATGAAGGCTTCTCACTAGACCGTTGACATTCCTTGACTAATGTTGCATTAACTGCTTGTTTTTTGTTTTATTTTGTTTTGCTCTTCCTCAAAAATGACATTTGAGTTGTATTCCAAAATGACGTGCCCACTGCTAGGGGGGGCGGGTGTAAGAAATCCAACAAAAATAACAAGTTAAAGGATTTGTTTGTTTGGTTTTTTTAACTGTGAAGCAGAGCACTGAATTAAAACAAGTATTTATCAGAAGGGAGTGATTACATTTTACAAGTTGTCAGTGAGCAACTGGATATGGATGGAGGATATACTGTACTGAGGGAAAAGCATTATGAAAAGTTGTCCTACGAAGTTATCCACTATTTGAAAGAGTAACACCTACACTTACCAAATGTTAGACTACTGTATGTCGCACAAAATGGAAGCAGGTGACATTGTCTAACCAATTACATTTGATTAGACTTTACAGTCTCTGTATTGTAGAAATAAGTTTCATTCCAGTAACCAGAATATCCACCAAAAAAGCTGTTACAAAGGTTATAGGCATAAAAGCAAAATAGATCACAGATTCCCATATACGTCATTTAAAGACATTTGTTTATGTGGTTAGATGTGTATACGTTTATCATTTAAATTCTATTTTTTCATAAATATGCTTCACAAAACAATCTGGGAGGGATACGAAGAATTGAAAAATAGATTTATGTAGATTTTTTTTGCCAAGACCTATATGTAGCATTTTGGATTAGAACCCTGTCCAGGATTTGATATAACTCTCAAAACACGCATCAGTGTGTGTGTTGACTGCAGATCATTTTTGTATTTATTTATTTATTTAGAATATTGTTTGGGAACACTAAAAATAGATGTTACAGGTTAAAAGCAGTAAACTAGATTTGCATAATTGTAAAATGAATTAACATACATAAGTTTAAACTATGTCTAATATAATATCTATAATTTTCTGTTTGTGTTATGATGCGTCGGTTGTTTCCTACACAATAGACACACGTGTGCTGAAAATGGCAATGTTTACTCTAAAAAAATATATATATTTTCTTTTTTCCACTTTTAAAAATGTATCTGTTCACTCATGTTGGTTCATATTTTTCTGTTAATCGTTGGTCTTTATTTTGAAATTGTGAATTAACAAAAAATATTCAGTATCAGAGCAAGTGACCGTGATCACTTTCTCAGGAGATCTTATGTGAGTGTGCAACTAGAAAGTAATTTGCCTTTTCACATACATTGTAAAATAAAATTGCACATCTGTTTAAGTGCATAGAGGTTTTAAGTCAGGATAAGTGTATGGCTGCGGTTTTACTTACCTGCAGACCACACAGACCTCTCAGTCATATAAATAAATGGTATAGCAGACCACTTGAGCACCATAAAGAAGTCAAGGACAAAAGGGAAAAAGAGTGTGGCATTTTGTGCTAGAAAAAGGAGGAGCCGTGATTAGTACTTCACAGAATTGGTATTAATTCAGCAATTAAAAATCAGGAAGTGGATTTTATTAAACCGTTTGCAATGAAAATGCTAGGTGTTGGAAATATTACTTAATTAACACGAGTAATGTACACTGTCTCCTCACAGCGGTCCATGGTTGTAATGTGGGTGACTTAGCGTAATAGTAGAAACAGCTTTTATTCCTAAGTGTGAGGTAAATGCTTTAAATGTAACAGCTGATTTTAAAGTGTACTGACTCCGGCCCTGGCTCTGCACGATGTTTTTATGTAAACTAATATTGCACTTAACACCAGTGGTCAGTAGCAAGTACACTTGACTCACCTGTACTATGCAACTATTGGGACAATCTGCTTGTTATACAACATTGTGACTAAGTGTTATTGAGTGCTAAATGCAATAACTTAAATTGTTATTTTATAATGTTCAACTCTAGTCTTTTTTTTATTTGATTGTACTGTTTATGGGTTTACATTATTAAATAAACCTGTTATCTATACTTTCATTTGTGTGCCTGTGATTACAGTTATTAAGAATCATCTCTGGTAGAGCTTGTGTAATGAGGTAGTTGTCAATGAAGATTTTTGATTACGGGATGTGAATTTGAAGTTATATAGAATACAGTTTGTGGTAGATGAAAGGCAGGCACCATTATGAACATGGTAGTCATTGTTTCCACAAGGGGACAGCATGGAGCCATGCTGTCTTCTACTTAATCATGAGGCACCTGACCGTGAGGTTTTTGCGGTATTCCATTTGCATATTGCATTATAATCATTGTCATGTATTCAGAGACAGATGTGATACTATAAACAGGCCATGTGTAACGTAAATATTTGAAATAATTAGCGAGAGACCAATTGCCAAAAATATACATTTCCAACCATGCAATTTGGCTTTAATAAAAATATTTTCAGTGATGGCATCCATGTCAGTAATACGTGTGTGTATATGTATATAGGTCAATAGATTGTATTGATAAATGCATTTGACACTTATTGACTAGTTATATATTGAGATTTATGTGGCGTAGTGGGCTACCCAATAGCACTTCACTCCCACACCTACTGCACCACACCTCTGTAGCCAAGTAAATGCTTTATTATACAAATAAATGTATGGATGAAGAAATGATCGGTAAAACTACTTAATAAGAATGTAATGAACCTGGAAAGGCTGTGGGACGTGTTGCTCTCGCTGGGCGGGCCTAATGCTGTTGTGCGCACAGTTGTGCGCCGGGCGAAGGGGAGGAAAAAAACGACTGAAGGGAGTTACCTCAGCGCTCTCCGAGATATGAGATCGGGCCATTTTCCAGTCGGTCCCGTTTACTATTAAAGAAGGAAACACGTAAATCAGTGTGTAAAGAAAGAGAGAAGCAGAGCCACCCTTGGAGAGGTCGCGCAGAAGAGAGCACACAGCGCCTTTCTGCAGGGGATCATTAGGAATCTGCGCGCACTGTATCTCCCCCCGTGCGCACGCGCGCGCGTGTGTGTGTTTACAAGTGTTTGAACGAGTGCCACAAACGAGGTAAGAAGGAGGATCAAGCCAAGGAAGGAGGGATGGTGGACAATTCAGGCAGTAGTAAGGCGCAAATGGTGAGTCGTGGACCTCTACATTTGTCTGATTAATAACGAGCTAAAATTCCTCCGAAAGACGCAGTTTGGCGTCTTATATAGCTTAGATAGCTTTGCGTTAACGTTTTCCAAAAGAAAAAAGAGGAAAAAACGCTCTGAGCGAATTTGAACTTTATGGTAGGTTACTTTTTTTTCTTATTACGACCATAGGACAACACTGTAATACAGTTTTAGTAAAAAAATCCCAACCCTAGTGTACTATAGTTAATTCTCCCTAAAACATTTTAAGCATAACGTTCTCCACGCATTTTGAGGATGTGGCAGCTAGATAAATGTGTGTGTGTGTGTGGTTTTTCAAAAGTTTTAACTTACCTGATTTTTTCTCATTTGAGTGGTTGTTTGACTTATTGTGATGCCTGGGAGTCAGTTTACCCCCTTTTCACATAACTCTGAACTCTTGTTGGAGGCTCTTTCCAAGCAGCTTACCTCCCTCTCTGGTTAAACTAGTTCCAGCACTAACTTAGCTAACTTAACATATGAATGACCATTTTACTGTCCTTACTAAAACAGTAACGTTAGGTAGGACCGGTTATTTACCCCTTGCCTTGATAAAGGCGCTTAAAGGTATAGGATTTCGTTATTGAAAATCAGTGGCCTACTCCTGAAAGAACTCGAAGCTAATTCATTTTTTGTCTTCTGGTATTACCAAATAACGTCAGTTTTTCGCGTGTTTGTTTTTCGCGTTATTTGTGATATGTGTGTCCACCCCCAGCAGAATTGCTGTAGTCCTTTTTGCAACGCATTGGTCAACATACTTTGTAATGAGCCCATTACATTACTGTGGTTATAGTGTTGATGATTTTTCCTGCTTCATTGTTTCTGCTTTTTTTTTAAATATATAGTTTAGATGTAAAAGTTGAGAGCTGGAGCCACCAAGGTGTATACATCCTTTCTTTTTTTCATATTAGAACATATCGTTGAGATTTTCTGCTGTGATGTTGAGGGTTTCACCACTTTTGACTCAGTGGCGCTCAGGCCCCTATTGACAAAAGTGACTGAGTGCAAAGAATTACAACATGTCACGTTTTTACTACATCAACCTGATGAAAAGAACCTAAAGTTTCTTCCATTTTTTTAATACTTTTTCCATATCCAAATCGAGGTGCTAGGGACTGATGTGCTGTACAGATTGTAAAGCCCTCCTGAGGCAAATTTGTGAAATTGGGCTATATTTAACAAAAAATTATACATAAACAATGTGGCTGGATTGTATGTGTGTTTATGTTTAAATCAGGCTCCTATGTTTCCATTGTGGCTTTGATTATTTTTGTTGGGGCGGGGGTGCATGTGCCTTACTTTTCATCCTGTATATTGAGATAAAGGGGTAATTTGATTTCAGTATTTGGTATATCATCCCTGGCTCCTTCTCGTCCTCCCACAGCCCAGCATGTCTCAGGAGCCTGGTGTGGCCTTTCCTCAGAGCACCTCTACAGGGGGGATGAAGCTGGAGGCTGTAATGGAGCAGCTCCAGCGCCAGCAGCAGGCCCGACTGGAAATGGAGCGCAAGGAGAGGAAGCTGCGAGAGGCCCACATCATGTATGCTCAGCAGGTTGCTGCCCAGCAGGCCATCCTGGCAGCTGCCCGGGCTTCTGGGGCCAGCTTCATGGGCAAAGGCCTGGCTGGAGTGGTCCCTGGTGGCGGGTTGCCTCTCCGGGTGTCCAATCAGAGCAGTGTGGACTCTGAAAGGGAGGATGACGAGGACAGAGGCCGGGATTCTGGGGATGAGGACGATGACAATGAGATGATGGAGGGGGACGAGGGCAGTGATGAGGATGAGAGAAGTGCCAGCGGTCTGGAGTTCCTCCGCAAGCAGACCCTGGCTTTGCAGCAAAGCGCCTCCCGCATCCCGGCCCGTCCTTTTGGTAGTTACTCTGCTTCGGCACCTCATAGGTCTGCATCCCCACCTATCAGAGTGAAGCAGGAACCTGATGAGGGCCTGTCTCCTGCGGGGCCCCACTCTGCTACCTCTCCTAACGGACAGGCAGACTGGGGCTTTGATGATCATTTCAGACAGGTTAGTGTCCTGCTTTAGCTCCTTGCCACATTTCCTTTTTATGACATAAATTCCTGTTTTGGCCTTTTCCCAGTTATGTCTTCCAAATATTGCCTCTCAAACCAAAGCTGGCTTCTTGTCATGTGTATAAAACCAGGATTAGTCTGTCTAGAAGGATTTTTTGTTGTTTTATTGTTATTGTTCATTGTGATCCAAAGGCATAAGACCTTTCACTCTTGACCACTCTCCTGTTGAGTGCTTTGGTTGATTTCTTAGTCCAGCCCCCTGTCGTGAGCGTGCTTAATCTTGACTGTGGGACAAACCTCTCCAGCAGTATCTTTTGTGAGATACTTCAAATCTCCAGCAATTGTCTTTTGTGGCTAAAACCCTCCCTAAGTGAGTCCTGGCAGAGGGCCAGGCCGGGGCGCAATGTGTTCACACTCACTAGTTCTCTCCCTCTGCGCCCACATTCTGTGTGCGTGTGTCTCTCGTTCTCTGTCCCTCTTGGCGCTATGCTCAGGCTCTGGTTTGGCTCTGATCCAGGTAGCGGAGTCAGGCAGGGCAGGGCTGCTGCTTTGAGGCTGTGGGTGGTTGGCCAGGTCAGCACGAGGATTTTGGGTGGGTGGGAAGGTTTGATGTAACACACAGTAGCAACCCGTCACACCCCCACACCCCGAGAGTTTCGGCTGCGTGCCAAGTGCACTTTCCCTTGAAGGTAAATATTGCCCCAGCACAGTGTTACAGAACATTGGAATGCCAACTGGGAAGCACGCCGAGCTACATGTGGTTTAGCATCTTAGCCTGGGACATAGCAGGTTAAGGAGAGCTCAGCAGCCTGTGGGTGATATAAAAAGCCTTAGTTGCAAAAGAGTGGGCAGAGGACATATCTGAGGTAGATCACTGGGCTGAGGGTGCTGGACTATCATGTGTCTGGATTTTATTACAGTCTATTTAAAGACAAATGTCTTTGAATGGTGCTTCTCTAGACCACATTTCCAAATTAGGGGAAGGCGGTAGTATAGAGTTGGGAGGAGGAGGAGCAGCAGTAGTAGTTGCATTTTATTCATTATTTTATATCAGCTAGCCCTCACAGGGATCTGCTGAGATGATTAAAAACATCACACTATTGAATATGAACATTGTATGAAATGAGTCTCACCGCATTGTTTGGGCTGCTTATTTTTTCCAGAGGTGTTAGGAAGAGAGGAGTGGTATTATTCTGCGAGGTGGCCAGGCTTTGTGTGAACGTTGTCAGAACAGAAGATCACAGTAGTAAGGTTGTAGCTGACCAGTGCCCTATCTGTGGCCTGGTGTCTTTTATTAGGAGAGGTGGGCTGAGCCTGGGGGTTGGGGGAGGCATTATGGGATGAGAATTGGTGTGGCCTTTTTTTTGTTTCCTCTCTTTTATCTTTCCTGTCATTATGTCAGCTCTGCAGTATTTAATGACGGCTCATCTCTTCAGGCAGTTTCAGGTTGCACCGCTGTAGGGGGAGGGGGGAGGCAGGGGGACTGTTTTTTTTTTTGATGTCATTGTCTTCGAGAGGCCAGAGACAAGCCTGGCAGATGCCGCAAATACCAACCCCTGTAATAATGCGGGGAGCACATTTATTATGTTCTAAAAGCAGTGACAGAGGGGGAGATGGGATGACACAATTTATGTTCATTCCCAAAGCACCCTATGTGCGAATGCTGTGACCACTCTGACAGAGATGCTGCCATCCTCGTGAGCCATAGCAGACCAAATTTAAATAGTTTGACTCTTGATTTCATCTCTCATAGAGAGACATGCAGATTAGGGTTGAGTTGGTTTCCAGTTTTGCTGGTCCGGTTTGATGTAAGAGCTTAAACCAATTTAATTTTATACAAAACCGACCACCTATTTAGTGACTTGGCTTTAGAAAGGGAATAATTAAGTTGAATGGTTGTTGTGAGAAATAAAAACACAAAGTGTCGCTCAGTTGTCCTGATTGTGGTGCTGCTACACTTAAATTCATGGGCTCTCATTATGTTCCACTGGAGAACAGCTGAGTCAAGTGCGACTCGTTGTAAAATTCGGTAGGTCCAGTCCGGTATTTGACTTGATGTCAAACCTGTCCAATTGGCCCAACCCTAATGTCATTTTGCAAGTTCAGCCAACATTTCAAGCAAGTAATAGTGATGAAAGCAAAGGTGAGACGTAGTTCCTCGACAATGTGTGGAACCTAACATAACAGAATAAGAACGACCTGTCGCAACAAGGTAGAAGGTATGTACAACAGGTTTGTAAAGTGAAATTAAGTTTGTAACTCCCTTATGTGCAGTAATACAAAAGCAATTGTGAAAATGTTATCTAGAAATAAACTATAATAAATGGAGCAGTGCTGAGAATGAATTTGAGTTTAAAAGTCTGAAAGCTTGGGGGAAACAGCTGCTCTGCAGTCTGGTGGTGCAGCAGCAGAAACTTCTACCCTATCTCTTTTCCAGAAGGCAACAGGGTGAACAGGCTGTGGCTGGGGTGGGTACTTCCTTTAATATGGTGTAATATGGGGTGGTGATAGCGCAGCGGATAAGACACATGCCTTTGGTGTGAGAGACCCGGGTTAAAATCCACTGTGAGACACCAATGTGTCCTTGAGCTAGACACTTCACCCCTAGTTGCTCCAGAGGCGTGCAACCAAGTTGCTTTGGATAAAAGCATCAGCTAAATGTAAATATCCTTACTTAACGTTTACCTGTATGTAATTTGCTACACCCAGCAGCAACACTTGACTGACACCCATTTGATTTGTCCATCTTATAATGCTGTAAGTCTTTTGAGTGTGTGTGAGTGGTGAGGGCCTATACAGGTCAAAAGGGGGTGGGCAGACATGAGTGGCCAGTGTTTTCGTGTCAGTGATGTATGTGTAGTGACCTCAGCCCTGTCCTAAACATCAGAGTAAATAATTGTCAAACAAGGGGATGGACAAAGGCGTCGTGTGGGGAGAGGGCCGGGGTGGGTAGCCAGCATTCTGGCCTCCACCGCAGTGGGACAGTGGCTGCATGACCCCTGTAATCCAATCCCCCAACCCCTCCTGTTCACATACACACACGCATGCCCATAGATTCCTCTGCTCCTTGGGATAATCCCTCTGTCTAATAGAGTTTTAATCATGCCTGCAGAACGCTGACTGTGTTACATGTCCCACTATATTGGTGGGGACATCGCTTTGGTTGGATTAACTAACCGAGAAATGTTGTGTGGTAAGCTAACAGGTGGTGTGTGAGTGCAGTCAATGGCTTTCGTTTGCTGAGCATGAAACTAGGTATCAAGTTGATAGATTGGTGGCCACATTTAAATTGTTTCTACTTCATAATATCATCATAATAATCATTAATTTAGCTGACGCTTTTATCCAAATCGACTTACAATTGCTATACATGTCAGAGGTCGCACGCCTCAGGAGCTACTAGGGGTTAAGTGTCTTGCTCAGGGACACCTTGGTGTGTCACAGTGGACTTGAAGCTGGGTCTCTCACACCAAAGGCATGTGTCTTATCCACTGCTCCATCACCATCTCCACTACACTTGAGTTGTTTGTGAAATCAGATCTACTTCTATGAGGGCAAGCAAGCCCAGTGTCCCAGTTACACTCCTGAAAATATCCTAAGTCACAGCTTACGGGATTTCAGTCAATGGGGGCAAAAGCGGCTGCTGTTAATCAGTCTCCTCTAACCCAGTGCTTGCTCTTCAGAGCTAAGCACAACATGCATCTGTCTTTTCACTGCTTTTACTTTGCGCGACTCTACATTCTGATTTATGGAGTTATTACTTTAAACAGTAACACTAGATGGTTAAACTTTGCAGTGAATACAGCACGCAGGTGAGTGTGTCTGTACGGATTGCGGATCAACTACGATCCGTTACACCACTAGCCTAAAGTGGTCCAAATCTGGTTTCTGGGGGTAACTGGTCATCTTTTGCTGCTGAGTGCTGCCGTCATTTACCACCCTTGAATCCTGCTTCTGCTGCTGCTCAGGCATTGAAACTTGTCTTCTGAGCCAGCGCTGTTGCATAATTCAGCTGTCGTCCCAGCAACACATCAGCCAGGAAGTGGGGAGCTGCGCGGCTGCAGCGCAGAGATCAATAAGTATTGTGTGTGAGCTTTTAGAGGCAGGGATGTTTTTGGTTCATTTATGATACATGAGGAGGACATTGTATTTAGCAGATGGACTCAAGTTTTCATTTTGACAGTGGAATGTGGAATAACTGTTGTTGGGAACGCCGCTGGATGTGTGAGAAACCTACAACAGTATCACTGTCTCTCGGTGGCGTTGTGGTGGGAGCCAGGGGGCCTCACTCCCAGGTTTGCATGCTGTATACGCCAACCTGACCCAGTTTCTGTTTTCTGAATGCTATTTGGTGCCTCACGTTCCTAAACTGTCAGTGGGTTTTAAATGGAGTACTTAGTCTTATTCTGTTTACTGGACTTCCTGTTATGCTGATGTAATAAGGCTGGAATTACCGTCTGACCCCTGTTTGTACAAAGCGCCTGCAAATGGAGGTCATTCACATGAGAAATAATGAGGAAGGCCAAGATCCATTAAACATGTTGCAGTGCTCGTTCAGAACAAGAAGCGTGACTGTGATGTGTGAGGCCTGTTCCGCCACACTCAAACCGTTGAGCTACACTGAAAACCTCAAACCTGACTGTTAACTTCTGCTGTGACAAATTAAATCACTGTAAATGAAGGAAAGGAATGACTTGTAAATCATCACAAACATGGTTTATTGACCTTACGTGTCAAGGAATATGTAACTTTAATCTGATTTAATCCCTCATTTGTATTCCTGATGCACACTGACTTTAATGTATTAACGCTCTTCAATTTTTCTTTATTTCTTCTTGTGAATGTGAACCTCTTTAATTCCTCACCAGATTCTTTGTCATCTGGATGACTTCATGACTACAAAATTACATTACAAATGGCAATTGTGATGAATGGCCTGGAGTAATGGTTAACCTCATTTCCAAATTTGCCCCCTTAGCTGCAGCATTGATCTACAGATTAGGCTAGCTAAAGGTGTCTGATTTTAGCTTTATGGCTCACTGGGGTGAAATTTCCCTCGACATTTTTGCTGACCTGCCATTTCTTTCTCTATTCTAGAGTAAAAAAATTGACATGTTATTGATAATGTTTAAAAGCATTTAGCTTGGTGCCCCAAAGCTCTACAATTCATGTAAAATGGTAAAACCATATTTTACCATTTTAATTGTTTATTTATTTTACTTTTGCATTTTCTAACAAGTGTTAAACTCTCAAAAAAACACTTTCCCAGGATGGGTTTTGGTGGTCTGGTGTGTTTAACAGACTAAAGTGAGGCAGAGTGTTTACACATTCATTTGTATGGTAGGTTGGTCTGGGATTCTTCAGTTTATGTGTGTAGTTTAATGTTGTGTGAACCGTGCTTTGCCTCATTAACACCAGGCCTTGGCGGGTTGGATTAGATATAGGAGACTAGGCTTTTAGCTTTAATGGCATTTTTCTGATTGATGCCACTCTGTAGGTGACCCAACTGTTTTGGCTATAGTTTCATTTGTGTGAGGATGGAAACAAATAAGGGCTGTACAACTGCACGATTAGTGATGCGTAATTATATTTTGCCCTTCCCGTTTCCAGTAGAGTAGGTATATAGGCAATATTGGAACATTTAAGTTTAATTTAAATTGTTCTGTTGTATTTATAAGGTCAACAATACCAGTAGTAACAATTTGTTCTTTAATCCATAAACTTCATTATCACAATATCTATCCTATGAGCCATATGTGCCAGTAACCACAATATGATAGTTTCATTTGAAAACTAGCATGTTTCTGCTACTTTTGACTTCCCCTGCCCACTAAGCTGGTTACATTTTTGGCAGCCACTTAATATTAACCTCGATAAATTTAAAATCTCCAGTATCACACTATAATGTTGTATTGCTTATTACCTTTTATGCCTCTTTGTCATGCACATAAGTGCAACATTGCTGGCTCAAGTGACCCAAACGCGAGCTCAGTTTTTAACTTCTATGGTTTTTGGTACATTTGTGTAGATGGCAGACGGCCCTAAAATGTCAGTGTGTGTGGGAACTCTTTCACATGTAGATGGCAGTTTCAGATTTATCCGTATTAGTGTATAAGGTGTAATCGTGCTGGCGTAGACCAAGCTTCATTTTGTGTTGACCTGCTCTTAACAGCCAAGTGTGGACGATTCCCCCGGCCCAGAAATAGAGGTATTGAATTTAGTAGGGAGATGAGGGGGGAGGAGATGCTGTGGAAAGAGAAGAGGGGTTAGTGGTCTGGCTCAACACACTACACTGCCCCACCCAGAGGAAACATTCCAGACGGAATTAAAGAGTTAACTCTTCAAACAGTGAACATTCCCACCAGGGGCTCCCAGCAAGAGACGGGGGGGGGGGGCATGTCCGTGTTGTAGTCGGCTCCCTCATTGGTGATCTTTTAATTCATTTCACTCAGTGTCGCAGGGGCTGTAAAAGAAAAAAGCCAAAGGGCCTGATTGGGAGGAGCTGGATAGGCGGGCCCGCTGGTGCAGGCAGAAACGCTTTTTTTATTTGTCTGAGTCCCAAAGGGCACATCTGCTGCTGGCAGACAGGATTCTCGCGGTGCGTCCAGCCCCCTCACCTCAGGCTTGGTCAAGCACAGCACTAATTGGCAGTGTCTAGTCTGTCATGATGATCCTACCATCCACACACAAGACTACTGGACCCAAGCTAGGTGAGGTTGTTCAGTCATGTATTCATGGCCCTGTGTGCTCGAGGGTGTCCTATGGTGTTCTGCTTAAAAATGAGGAATGGTTTACACTAAAAGTTAAAGTTTCACTCTACACTGGTGAAATATAAGCCAAATAAACATCTGAGATGGAGAATACTTGGACCAAACCTCTTTCAAATGGACCTCTGTGGCCCTATGGTTTGAAAACCAAGTGCAACAGATCAAAGTGTTTGAATCACAGACTTTCCCTGTTCCCCATGTCTATTCATTCTCCAGATAGACAGAAAATGCAGCTGTTGTGACACCAAATGCTCATTTCCGTTGTGGTTTCATCATCTGTATGCTTTAGTGATTTGCATTGTGGACATGTTTGCCTAAAGTCGTATCCCTTGAAGTCTGAGGAGTCAGATTCGCATGCAGGGATGTGGGAGGTGCAGTATGTGGAAGAAGAATGATTTGCTCGTCTCAACAGACCCATTTCATTCAGATTTGCCAGGTGTACCTGCAAAGAGGACATGGTCTTCTTGCCTTTTGTATTTGAGGTGTCTGCCTTTCAGTTAAAGGAATCGCTCCTGCAACGCCATGCAAATTACTTTATGGATGACCCCTCATGCGCATCGTCACTGAAGGCCACACTGCTCCTCTCCATTTAATTGAATTGAAATGCAAAAATACCTCACATTTAAATGCAAATCGTGCATGTCCATTAGAGTTGTCACACTTTTCTCCCAACTCGACCCTGGGGGATTGACTTCCTTGCTTCTAATGAAAACTGAGCTACTGATGCCTGCTGTAATTTGATCAGTTGGTAGTGAAACCACAAGCCCCCCTCCCCACACCATTGCTAGTTCCATTCGTCCTTTATAGCCACTCCCACTCAGCATTTCTCAACACCTGCTCCTTAATGAAGGCAAACAGAGAAAGGGGAATAGCCAAATGAAACAAAGACCTCCACCCCTTTGGCAGCTGCAAGGAAATAGAGCCAATGTCATATGACACTGTTGAGCAAAGTCTCCTTGAGTTTTATATAGGCTGCATACAGTAGTGTACTGTACGCATGTATATAGACTACTGTTCACACTGTATTTTGCAGTGACCCTTGGTTAGCACAGTACGTGAGGTCCAGTTGTCCTTATACCATGTACAGTCTCTCATAAACTGCGTATTTAACTTGTTGGTCTGTCTTTGCACCGCTGCTCACATGATCCATTATTTGCATGTACACGATATTTAAAGAGATTTTGATGATCCATTTGAAATGTAAAAAAACACTGCTTAGTTCCGATTTCCTTTTTTGCGAAGAGCTATAATTGACAGCATACAAAATCATTTTGAGAATTTCTTCCTTTATTATGATCCACATTAGCACCAGAATAAGTATTCCTGGGGTCCAATTATTTGTATGTTCAGAATAAAACATAAACTATTAAATAACTTTTACATTTTCTCCAAAACTGCACCAGGTTACAGGATCTTCTCTCACTCAAACAAATATATTTCTATTTCTAGTCTTTCTTAATTCACCATTTTAATTCTAATTCCTGTGTGGCTGCCCAAGTAATATCTATATGTGGGAAACACTGCTGTATCTAGTAGGTTATTTTGTATCTCACCATTTTAATTCCACTTTAATCTCCTAACCAAGATTTTCCCTTTTGACACTCTGTCTCTCTCTGTTTCTCTCTCCCTGTACGTGTCTGATCTGTTGGCCTTTTTCCTCATAGCTATGTATATATATATATCGCCCAAAAACAAAGCTCGCATCTGGATTTGTTTCACTCGCAATTCTATTTTCACAGCAGCAGGTGAGCTTAAAAGGAGGGCAGCGTGTTGTTATTGACGTCGCCTATTGAAACGGTCATGACCAAGGTGATACCTAATAATATCGGCACAGGTGTCTGTGTGTGTGGAACCACGGCTTATTATGGCCTTACAGGTATTTAAAATTGCAAGTTTTGTGTCTTTCTCACTCATGGTGAAGAACATCCATATTGATGACATGTCTTAGCGTGTATGTGTGTGGTTGTGCCAGTACTCAAAATGTGTTGAACCCAAAAAGGGATTGAGGTTCGATCCACTTATTCCATGTAAGGTGACTTCACTTACATCACCATTTACAGTTGTTTGTGATGCCAATCTAAAGACCTACTAGATAGCAGATGTTTCAGAAATGGTTTGCAATTGAGGGGTAGTGTGTGTCATATTATGGATATAAAGCAACTTGACATTTATCAGACTGTCTGTGTTGCAGACAAAAGATCTCTTTGGGTTCTGGCCTCCGCTTTGGTCCTCGTAGAAGGAGCAAGGTGTTGTGGAGGTGAAGAGGGAGAGTTTGCTATTGTTAGTGGCTTTCTTGGCTGTCTTCTACCACTGCTTTGGCTAAGATCCAGGGGGCCCGTAGGTGCAAATTGGGCCACTGTGTCAATGCCTTTGGGTAAACACAGCAGCTGACTAGGACCATGCACAAAGCCATGCAGAGGAGAAGGAGGCTTGGCTTTCCTTTCATTATTAGCCTCCCTGCTCTTCAGTGTGCACACTCATTGCACTGCCTGCCAAAATCCCATGTAGTTTATACTAGCATGTGGCCAGGTTGTTTGTCTGCCAAGTCTTCAATCACGCACTGAGCGTAATCATATGCTTGTAAGAGGGAGCTACCAGCAGAAGAGGAAGGAAGAAGGAAGAAAAGGCTCCTGGCTGCTGCCCCGGAAACGTCACATTACACTAAAAGCAATGTGTTCACAGCTCAGCTTCCAATATTTCCTTTCTACATTCAGGGCTGTACATTGTCCAAAGCTGCTCACTTTCTGATTCAGTCATCCCAAGAAACCATTGTGCCTAAATGTTGTGGTAGTGTACACACACCTTCATATAGAAAAGAAAAACATTATTCCCACTAGCATGAGCAGAGTCCTGTTGGTATTATAGTGATTCGTTGACACAGTATATTGGAGAGCAGAGGTATGTAGATGTAAATGAAGATAATCTGATTTTATTTTATTTTAGATAAACTCTCTTTTGCTCAGACTTTTGCTCTGTGCTCAGAGCCTAGATGTCTGCGCTTTTCTGGATTAAAAAAAGTTCTGAACATTTCTCAAATATGTGACACACATTTGTTGGTATATTTTACAAAAAGTA
>NC_060169.1:30724365-30804751 GCF_021292245.1 Micropterus dolomieu | reverse complement strand
GATTTTCCCTTTTGACACTCTGTCTCTCTCTGTTTCTCTCTCCCTGTACGTGTCTGATCTGTTGGCCTTTTTCCTCATAGCTATGTATATATATATATATATCGCCCAAAAACAAAGCTCGCATCTGGATTTGTTTCACTCGCAATTCTATTTTCACAGCAGCAGGTGAGCTTAAAAGGAGGGCAGCGTGTTGTTATTGACGTCGCCTATTGAAACGGTCATGACCAAGGTGATACCTAATAATATCGGCACAGGTGTCTGTGTGTGTGGAACCACGGCTTATTATGGCCTTACAGGTATTTAAAATTGCAAGTTTTGTGTCTTTCTCACTCATGGTGAAGAACATCCATATTGATCCAACTTGACATTTATCAGTGTGTCTGTGTTGCAGACAAAAGATCTCTTTGGGTTCTGGCCTCCGCTTTGGTCCTCGTAGAAGGAGCAAGGTGTTGTGGAGGTGAAGAGGGAGAGTTTGCTATTGTTAGTGGCTTTCTTGGCTGTCTTCTACCACTGCTTTGGCTAAGATCCAGGGGGCCCGTAGGTGCAAATTGGGCCACTGTGTCAATGCCTTTGGGTAAACACAGCAGCTGACTAGGACCATGCACAAAGCCATGCAGAGGAGAAGGAGGCTTGGCTTTCCTTTCATTATTAGCCTCCCTGCTCTTCAGTGTGCACACTCATTGCACTGCCTGCCAAAATCCCATGTAGTTTATACTAGCATGTGGCCAGGTTGTTTGTCTGCCAAGTCTTCAATCACGCACTGAGCGTAATCATATGCTTGTAAGAGGGAGCTACCAGCAGAAGAGGAAGGAAGAAGGAAGAAAAGGCTCCTGGCTGCTGCCCCGGAAACGTCACATTACACTAAAAGCAATGTGTTCACAGCTCAGCTTCCAATATTTCCTTTCTACATTCAGGGCTGTACATTGTCCAAAGCTGCTCACTTTCTGATTCAGTCATCCCAAGAAACCATTGTGCCTAAATGTTGTGGTAGTGTACACACACCTTCATATAGAAAAGAAAAACATTATTCCCACTAGCATGAGCAGAGTCCTGTTGGTATTATAGTGATTCGTTGACACAGTATATTGGAGAGCAGAGGTATGTAGATGTAAATGAAGATAATCTGATTTTATTTTATTTTAGATAAACTCTCTTTTGCTCAGACTTTTGCTCTGTGCTCAGAGCCTAGATGTCTGCGCTTTTCTGGATTAAAAAAAGTTCTGAACATTTCTCAAATATGTGACACACATTTGTTGGTATATTTTACAAAAAGTAAAATTGAAAAGCTAAACAAATAGAGAGATGATTTATCACATTGTCGTATACGAGGGGTTGAAATAAAAAGCAGGCGTCACTGTCAATACAGCATACACCAAAAAAGAAATACCTCAGACTTCACTTCATTTCTTCATTTCATAGTTTGTCATAATAATTTCAGATGACAAAAACACATCAGGCTCTTGCCTGTAACTGATGTGGTTAATAGACAATCACACTGTGAATAGTACTATGGACCATGTCAACTGCAGTCAGTAATTTCAAAAGCCATGTTAGTAAATGATTCAAAGAGTGGCACGGAAATTGAATTATTAACAGCAGTGACTACAGTGAATGTAGGTTATTAAGAACTATATGTTGTAGCTTGAGGAGGTTGTCTTGTTACTCCATTGTTCGGTGTCCTTCCGTGTGATGGAGATGTAGCGTAGGTTTCCTTTGCCCTATTTGACGACAGAAATATAATCTTGCTTTGCATCATTAATCTTAAGCAGATACGGAGTGTGGATCTCTATGTCTGAAATGTACACAATGTGTGTCAGACTGAAAGGCTCTTTTCTAACAAACATCAGCATATTAATGCTGAACATGGTTTAATAATGTTTGTGGCAGATTTGGGATTCCCCACCCCACAGCAGAGCCATCCTTGATTAGCCAGCCATCTGGTCAAACAAAGACATCTCAGGTTTTCCTGCTCTAAATAAATGTGATGAGAAAACCTGAGGAAGCGCCACGCTTTCAGCACAGGTTGAATGAGTGGTCAGATCATTTGTTTGAAAAAATATAGTAGGAGCAACGTTAACTAAATGGATGAGGTCACATAATTGGAACAAAGTCTATGCATTTTGGATGCAGCGCTGTTCTCAGTTGATCGCTCGTGCTTTGAAACCGACATTAAGTGCTTCACTTTACATGGGTGAGCAGACATATGAAAATGTGAAGGCAAATTAGATCATCAAATAGAACTTCTTGTGCTTTATGGTGGTAACACGGTTGAAAAACATTGTTTAAAGTTTTTGGTTGAAACAATAATGGCCTATAGGCTAGCTGTGGACCATAGGACTATGAAAACATCTGCTCTCCTTTAAATCTGTCATTGGAAACGTTGTACCTCTTTGCGTTTATTGGCTTTACTGTTCTCACTATGTGCTATTGGGGCTGTTGTATTACATTCAGTACGGTCTGTTTGCTCTGTTATCTATATCGTATTCCCTGCTGCTTCTGCAACAACCCAATTTCCCCATGAGAATCATTACAGTTTTATCTAATTTGATCATATATAGTGGACTTCTGTGATGTCTGTTTATGGACTAGACTGCAGCATAGAGTAGTATTAAGCAAGCATTTAAGTTGATTCTGTATCTTGAGGCCATGAACAATTTAAATATCTAGTTTGCTTAAGCAAAATTATTTACATTTCAAATATAAAATCCTTACGTAGTATTACATGATCTGTGTTTGTAGACTTGGGTACGTAGGCTATATGTGTTCCAATATCAATGATTGACCCCCTGATTGATGAAATGAAACGAATTTGATAGATCAAACACCCCTGACCTCCATAATAAAAACCAGTAGGCCTAAGACTTGAGATCAGCTTGAGATTTTATTTTTCTTGTTTATAGTTAGGCTACAGCTTTTTGTCGTCATATTAATGGGTTGAGCTCTGTTTTGATTGGCCTGTCAGGTGAAGCTAGCATAGCATAGCATGTACCAGTGCATATGGATGGTTAACGCAGTGTTCAGGGCCCATTTGCAAATATAGAACACCTAGACTTTTTGATGTTTGTCACGATGAACAGAGCTTACAATTAGCTTCCATGTCATGCCAACATCACCATGGCACATGACAATCACTTGTCACTGGTCACATACATTGACAGCGTTGAGTTTAAAAAATGTGTTCGTAATTACAAACCAAAAATAACCAATGATAGGATAGGATAGTTCTGGTTGATAATAGTCACATGATGACTGCTTGTCTTCCACAGCTATGGTAGTGGTAGTGAAATGACACTCTGAAGGTTTGTTATCCTAAGTTTTGGTTCAATGGTTCCCCTCACTAACCATGAGTTTGGTATGGTTTGGCTGTTCTTTTAAAGTTTTTGGGTGTTTGTGCTCTCTTTTGAGAGTCCAGTAGAGATGTAGTGGCTTGTCGGCCCCTGGAGATGAGCTCCAGATGCGTGACGAGCTGCACCCAGCCTGGGGTCCCTGGGGGGTACTGGTCTGTCAGAGGTGGAATGCCCCTGCACACTTAACGTTAGCTGAGAGGAAACAGATACCTCTGGCTCTAAACAGAGAAATCGCTCCCTATCGATTAGACTCTACAGAAAGCTGTGAATTGCGCTTATGGTTTGAACATTTGATACTTCAGATTCAGAGAGATAGTCACAACACTAACTTCTCTGATGGAGGATACCCTGAGAATAACGGGATTTCTTGCCCTCCCATACCCGTCTGCCCCACCAGCAATATGCCAGACAAAGAAGTAATTTACCCATCTGACCGCAGGCGTTGTGACCTCTGTCATTTCATATGTAATTAGATGTGACGTGTCTTAACAGTAGTGAAGGTTTTTTTGTTGATTGGGAATACATCAAGTTCCCAGCGCTGTCAATGTAATGAGAATATATATAAAAGCCTATCAGGTCTGTGTGATGTCTCCAGCTGCCATTAGCATGGGGGTGAAGTGGCTGCTTGCTCTTTGAACGATGTGAGATATGCAAGGTATTTTTAGCCAAAGCTTTTAACCCAGAAGAAACGGCTAATAGCTGCTTTGACCTGAATGCAGCACTATAGCTTCTTGCTCAAAGCGGTGTTGATTACAAGGGGCCCCAAAATGTGGTTTTATTATACAATTCTTTTAGCCTTAATGTACCGCAAGGATGTGTATTTGTGAATTGAGTGTGCTTTGCATATTGGAGACAATTTAATAGCTGTTACCATACACTTCACAGAGCAAAACAAATAGCTTCAAATCAAATTATCAGTGAGGGAGCACTGCAGGGGCCTCATGCAAGTCTGTGCCTAGTTTAGTTGGAAAATCTGGTCTCGGAGGTCTCTAGTTTCTCATGGACCTGAAACACTACAAGAAAGGGTTAACTCACAGAGTACTGTATGTGGTGGCACAGATGTGATTCACTAAAATGTTTGCTCTGCCTGTGAAAGGGTCTTTGAACCAATGAGTGTGAACTTCTGGCCACACCAACCTATAAACTTTGCATTTGTGTGAGGCAGGCGAAAGGGGCCAGCTAGTGTAATGGGGGATGGGGCCTCTGCCTGTGGAATGTGGTGTCTTGGTGAAAGGGCTGGAGTTGAACAAATGCAGTCAGTTTATTTGGCAAACCAGACTTGCTGGTCACCAACAGACTTGTTTACCCAGGAAATAAATATGCAGATCCACCCTTTTCTTTCTTTTACTGTTTCCTTTTACTGTGTTTCCATCACCGTTTTACATGAGCATTTAGAAGTATCGCAAAAACGCTAAAATTCGGGGAAAAAACTGTAATTTCTCAAAAAAGTTTTTACGATTGCTTGAGGTGGTTTTTGCCTTTCTCGAGAAAGGGTAAATGCGACAAATAACTTCTGACGTAGCGAACTTGGAACTCACGTCTGATCAGCTGTTTCCAGTGTCGGCGTCTTGCCGGATATTCCCATAACGTGCGGAGACATGGCTGGTAACAACTTGCCTGCTTGAAACGCATTCCTGAGGACCTCTCTCCATTTTTCTAAGATCCATGGTCCTCAAGTCTGTGTGGCTGGTTTTGTTTCTGGTTTGTAACCCATACCATCTTGTTTATTACAGCCATGTGTAACGTCAGCTACTGACGTAACTACGCTTGCCGCAGCCTGGTTTATTCACTCTAAACCAGCTGATGGAAACGCACATATTTCTTATTTCCTTTTTTTTTTCATATTTACTTTTTATTTCTTCTTTTTTGCGTCATTTCAAAGGTCTGCTTAACGTTTGCATGACAATTGAAACATGGCTAGTCTCTCTCTCTCTCTCTCTGGGTGTGAAACTGGACGAGGTAAAAATGTGTGATGATTGGAGTGTAGGTTTTTCTTCTGCATGAGTCAGTCTGCCTGCCTATTTTCATTCTGTTTTTCTATCTGTGACCCCCCCCCCCCCCTCTTTTTTCCTCTGTTTCTCTTTTTCAGCTTTGTAATTGGAGTGATTAATGGAGGGAGGGGTGGTCTTGCCCGGAGGCCTGTTTTTCAGTGGCCTTTTTAGAGGTGCAGCGCTGGGGAGGCTGGGGCAGGTAGCAACACGTTCCGCCCCTGGACGTTTAGCCCCTTGTCCCTGCCACTTTGTCTGTTCCCTCAAAAGCCAGAAATCTCTTCCATCTACAAACATGACCGGACACTGAGAGTCAGGAACGCCCTCGGGCCCTGTTCTCTGCTGCCAGCCTGCTCTCATGTGACATGTGACCGTTTTTATGCTATAATAATTCTTAATGAGAGCAGAGAATCAGTAGTGTATCTGTTCGTAAGTAGGAACTATACCTTATGTTCCCAAGTGGCAGTGAGATTTACTTCCTCCTTGTCTCACATGGAATCACGATTAGCCAGAGCCTTTGTTGGTGGTAACGTATGGGCAGCTCACCATAAGATCCTTTACATTAGTTAGCAGATAAAGGACGTCATCCGCTCAGCCCGACTCCCAACACACCCTCCCCTCACCCATTACCCATCTCCCCCCCCCCCCCCCCCCCCGTCACCCATTACCCATTACCCATTACCCATCACCCCCTCCCCACAGCAAGAGGCAGTATAAATGATTCCCGGAGTCCTGCTGGGGGATCAAGGCCCCAATTATTTGATTTGGATTACAGATGGCTGCCCCCCACAATGCTCGTTTTTATTGACATGCTGTGAGGAAGCAGACTCGCTTTCTTTGAGAGCATGAAGGCGCCTTCGCAGATGGACTTAAACTGAAGGCATCAGGGCTCTTGTTCTCCAGTAGATGAGGAAACAGGCTTAGTACTGTTTATGTAATCTACTTTAATCACTGAACCAGTTCTCTTCACAAATACGTGTACAAAGCAAGTACCTATAGAGTTGTCTTTATATCTATCTCAGGTCACTACAGTACATTTTGGAAAAAAAAGAGGAACCTGCACCCGGAGTAGTTTTGATGGCTTCATATGTACAGAACAAGCAGGGTTAACTACTCCTCTCTGACTTCTTCCCATTCATCACTATTGTTGGCTGCGTTCCAGACTTTCTGCTGGAGGCCTTGATTGTGATTAAATTACCGCCGCTTTGTCTGTTTTAAAGATTTCCCTCTCTGAACTGTTTTGACAGGCAGCAATTTGGCTAAAAATGATTAGTCCGGGAATGAGATGTTGAGAGTACCTGTGGGATGAGAGGGGCTCTCCTGTTATTGTGAGCTCCTTTTTACTGGTGTACAGGAATGTTTGTGAATGTCACTAAAGTCGCCCTCCCTCCTGTGTCTATTCTGGCAGAGTTCAAGCTGAGAGCACAGTTACATTTTGTTACCCCTGTCCGAGGTTGCTATAGGGATTTTCCTTGTATGTGCATGTATTTTGTTTTCATAGAGGATACGTGTGGCTGTTTACGCTGGGTTTTTTTTCTTTGTAGATAACTGCAGTTTAATGAGGGTTACCCATGGAAACCTTCAGTGCGTTACTCAAAGTTAAGGTGTCTTATTGGAGGTGAAGGGGTTAGGTCACCATGGGAGCTGCGATCCTGCCTACATCTCAGTTTCCCTGGCGTGGCGGTTGATGACTGAGGATGATGAGTATTGACGTTTGCTGTGAGATTGCATCCGGAGGGGGCTGGGGACTTCCCTGTGTTTGCACATCCAGGGCTATTGATTTGGGCCTCCTGTTCAATGGCTGTGGCCCAGGGGACTTGGTCTGCAGCGTGGAGCTGTGAAGGGGGAACCACGACAGTAGCTCGCTAAAAGGGCTCAAATATGGCAGGGACACGTGCTTCTCTTCATTAGGTCTTGTTTAGTTTGCAGGATTATACTGGCAGGGTGCAAAACAACAACTGTTTTCAGGTCTACTCCACATTCCACATGAGCCATGGTGCCACTTGTTTTTTCTGCTACCCCACCAGCCAGAGTCACCCAGCCTGTTATCTATAGTGTGAAAACGTCATAGGTTGTACACTGCATTTACAGTATGCAACTGGCTGCTGACCTTTTTCAAAGCATGTGTGGACCTTTACCTGATCCATTTTTCCCCCTGCTTTTATGTTCTGATGATTCTCAGTGTGAGTCTAACACTATTAGTCCCTTAGCTCAATGGCAGCTATTTGAGCCTACTTGGAGTGAAGGCAAATCACATGATTAAGAACAAGCCTCTTCATCTAATAACCGCTCCACTATCAAATTGGAGAAGTGCTGTCAACATCCTGAGCAATCAATGCCATCCATCCCCCACTCTGCAAGCAGCAGCCATTAACCCTTCTTGTTCCGGCATGCCTGGCCTCACTAAAATGGTGGCTCTACTCCAGACATCCTTCTGTAATGGCTGCGTAGAAATACCCCCAAGCTATGCATCGACGACGTGTGTTGTGTAGTTTGTCCGATGCAGATGGAGGGATATGCAAAGAATGTCAACTTGTTGCAGACCGAAGGTTGGCCATTGTAATGTGTGACAATGATGTAGCAGGAAAACACAATTGAATGAGTGGATTTCACTCCGGTGCACTCAAAATCAGGTGTTTTAGGGAAGGGTGCTACAAAGAAATATACAATTAGCCAAATCTTCCCATTCTGAAAAATGGTCCATCATTGAACTGCACACACTCATTTAGAATAAAACTGGAGGGTCACTTATAAAGGAAAACTTGTGAATATTAAGTGGTGACCACCTATGCACCCTACATGAAACTCAGAGGATCCCCATTCAAAAACCATTTTTAACATTTTTAGGTACAGAGGTACTTTGTGTGTGTTTTACTCCAGCTACAGCTCACTTCTGGTCATTGACCTTATGCTCAGGGTTTTTCCTGCATAGAGAAATTTTTGGCGCCCCCCAAAAAGATGTTAGCGAGCGCCAAAGGAAAATCACCAGCGCCAAAATGATCGGAACTGAAAAAAACAACAACCTTTCAAATCTTCTCTGAATGTGTTTTAATAGCCATTTATCAAACGACTTTTGAGCAAGCAGAACATAAACTTAAATACGACGTCTTGACTTCCGGCAGTCACCTCTCCTCTTATCCACAGCCGCTGTATTTTACACATGCAGCTGGCGCCGGATTTATAAACCAGCTGCTGCATTGGTTTGACTGCGCCTGAATGCTCTGCTACGAAGCTATCGCTAATGGTAGAGATGACTTCCTGTTATTTCTCACAATAATAATAATAAAAGCCGTTTGTGCTTCAAGTGTACCAGTATTCAACGATACTGTCACTTTTACAATTTAGTCTTTGGCGTACCGGCACCGGGACTCTCCTCTGCCCCTCTCCAGATCAGGTTCTACTATGTGACGCTCACCTGTTCCCGTTCTCTCCTGCCTGCCAATCTCTGCAGGGAGATTGGGTAACTTTCAAGCAGCCTTATGCGTTAGTTGCTCGTCAAAGTCACTTTTCCTGAACCGACCAATCACAGCCAGGAGGAGGCGGAACATTAAAAAAAGGTTGAGGCGCTACAGCAAACTCTAGAAATGTTGAACACGTTGTTCTGTATGCACAGTTTTTATTACTGACAAGTTACTAATTTGCATAAATAAATCAGAGACTGACCACCATGTAGAGCATTTTTCTTGCACAATCATTTTTTTTGTCCAACTGGAATTATTATCATAGGCTACTAATGGTAAGCTATAATAGCCTGTACTATTATCTGAAATGATAATGAATACACAAACATTAGCACTAATCAAACCTTAACCACAGTGGTTAGGCTAATATTAGAAATTAAATTTAAATTGTTGTATTTGTGAAACAGCTGAACTACTAAACTATCTGTAGATAGATTATCCAAATAAATTGTAACCTGTAAATATATTATTATGCTAAAATTATACTTTCTATTTAATGTTATGATATTTATTAATACACAATTATACCTTTATTACTCCATGTTGTGGATATATTTTGTTTATCAAATGGCCAGAAATAAGAAGAAAATGTATACATTTCGGTCGTAAGTTAACCTAATGCCTTTAATTTAAGTGCACCGATCATGCTTACTGTCGTGCGAAGTCACCCCCCAAAGGCCCATTCTGAGCCAGGAAAAACCCTGTATGATTATCCCTGATTTGGCGCTGCGCCAGTATGTCACGTATGGCCATGATGTGATTAGGCCACCCACTGCCTGGCCAGTAAACCCGCTAACAGCATGAGAGAGAGAGAGAGAGAGAGAGAGACCGGAAACATGCTGCTGCTTAAACGTATCCTACACTCAGCACGTAGGCGACGCACAGGCATGTTTAATGCTTTATTTGAATATTATCATTTCATTTGACCTAACTGAATAGTAGTTTGGCAAATAGACAAATAAACCCTCAAATGTCTATCTATGAAATGGGGGGGATAACAAGGTACCTACAATGCACGTAATGGTACATAAACATAAAACTGCAAGCTGTGAACAATTAATTTCAAACAAATGTAAATTATCTCAGACAAGCCAAACCATGAGTGTAGCCAGGGTGTGGGAATTTCTTTTTTTTTTTTAAGAACTCATCTCTGGGTGGAGCGCTGGACCTGATGAAGGGGCTGAGGTGACTGATCATAAGGAGTGGTCCCAAAGCATCAGTATCCACTCTAACTTGACATAAAGCAACGTAGTGTTAACATTCCTCAGCTGACCAAGTTCCCAATTCAAGAGCCAACATGTCTATTCATGGTTAACGGCTCCCATGTTCCAATTGTTGTGCTTTTTTGAACCAGCTAGTGAAGCGGGCAGGTTTTCTACAGTTGCCACTATGCTTATTTGCATCATGATGAGTGACAGCAGGATTTGCACTCCTACACCCAATCACAAGGAATCATTGGCAGCGATCCAATCGCAGTCCCATTGTTTTTGAGACCAAAAGTTTAATATTAATCAGCCTCCCATCAGCCACACCGTGCCGACATGTCTTTGTTGCACTCATCTTCTTAGTTGTTGTGTGTTGCTCTGGTTAAATAATTGATAATAACCTTTTTAAGTGTGTTCTTGTTTCATACATTATGCTCACATAGCAGTTGGTTTTATCTTTAATGTCATCTGCCCTTTTCATCATACCAGTCTTTCAGCCTTGCCTTTCACTCTACACTTCACTGCAGTTGAAGAGGACGAACTGACAGTCCTTGTTCAGTACAAGACTGTACTCCGCTGTTAAGTCATGGTGTTGCTACAGTAGTCAGTTGTCAGTTTGTCGGATAAAAATTGGACGGGGAAATTGCAACAGATGGTTGCTGGGAGACTAATCTATCACAGTCTGTGAACTTTTATTCTAGATTACACTGTAGTAAAGCAATTTGATTCAGTGGAACCAACGTGATCTTAACATTTTACTGTGATTTAAAAAAAATTATAATACATTTCTTCATCTCCCGCCCCTATGTACAAACAGCAGCATTTTAAAGTAACATCTCAGATTTGCTATAATACACCCACGTAGCATCATGTGACTTTTGGCTTAGCCTTGTTGAACGGATTTTTGTCCCGGTAACTGCAATGACTGCACCATGAAGAAAAGCATGAGCAGTTTTTACACTAAAACAACTGAAAACACACATGTAGTGATCTAGTGGCCGCGACATACACAGTACAAGTGTAGGCTATAAGTGTTATGTGCACGGTACAAAATATTTTAACAAAAATACTAAATCAAAAACTCTGTCAGCAGCATCATGTTTCTGGTTTGCAATCAGAGAGCCAAACGTGAGCGTTTCTAAAGTCCTCTGTTTGTGCCCGTCCACACTAAAACACTCTCCGGAGTTTTAAAACGAAAAACGGGGTTGGCAGCGTTTTCAAACTTCTCCATTTTAGGTTCTCATTTTCGCCATTTTAGTCTGGATGGGAAGTGCAAAGGTAACGCAGTGGTGTGGATGGGGCCTCAGAAGATGCGGTTAAAGGAGACGAGAGGATGGAGCAGGACGCCAACATCTCTGTGACACTGTTAAAGCTGACTGAACAGTGGTGTTCTGGAAGGAATGAGTTTTTGTGTGTGTGTGTGTGTGTGTGTGTGTGTGTGTGTGTAGCTGTGCATATGGTTTCTGTGTAAACACATTTGTGTTCACCTATCAAATGCAAGGCCAGTAACCCAGCAGCCGCTGCCTGCTCTTTTGTAGTTACATCTGATTCTGGTGAGCTAGTAGTACTGTTGTTGCATATATGCTATATATAAAATTAGATTTTAATGGATTTAAAGGGTTTGAGTTTATGGTTTTCGTAGCTGATACACATAGTTTTATACTATTATTAATTCTACACATAGGAGTTGAATTGTTGTGAGATTAGTCGAGTACATTTGCTAACAAGGAGAATGATGGTGTTTCCCATGTAGTTTTGTGGCTCCTTGTACACAGTGTCAACATGTGGGCCATTGAATAGGGAACATCCAGTGTGTATAAGAGGTGCCAAATGCAATTTTTTTTTTCATGCAAGAGCAAGCATGTGAGATTATACTCAGTTGCAATCTGAATTATCTTCTGCTATAATCATTTATAATGGTTAAAGGTTAACATAGGTGGTCGAATTGTGTGCAAAGGTCTATAAGGACTCCAAATGTACCATACTGTATATGTACCTCCACATGATGATCCTGTTGCAATCTCTGCTACATACTATAGATAATGTAAATTGACAGCGTACAAATGTATTTTTGATAAGGAATGAGCTGTGCTTGTACACAAGATATCTACTGAGAATCCAGTGAGATAAAATAATAGTTTTTTTGAAAATGGACATAACTTTTTAAAGAGAGCTCAATCTGCCGATATGTCTTGATGTGATATGATTTATAACATTTGACTTCAAATATTAGTTTCTCCATGCTGGAAATGTAGCTTTTTGGAACACAATTTTTCATGCTAGTTGTGAGAAGGCAAATAACATTTTTCACATGTATCAATGTCGTCAATATGCAAGTTAATTTCCACCCTTATAAGGTTACTGTTTTGGAGAGTTTTTGTTTTTTAATGTGTAACAGGGTGGTAGCTGACCTTAATAGTAGATATCTAATTTTCTGTCAAACTCCACCCTTAAACATACCTTTTGCAGCGGGTTTGCAGGTTGATGGTTGATGAGTATTTGTTTAAGGAGCATGAATGTTGACAAGCATTACACGTACAGAGAGTGAGAGGGCGAAAATGACTGACTCTCAGGGGCCTTGACAACCTTTGCCCCGCTGGATCTCGTTTCAGGCCTTGTAATTGCCACTGACCAATGGGCTCCCGTTTGAAACTAGACCCTGGGCTGCAGCTATTAACATCCCCCTCCAAACGGATCTTGTTTTGATTCCTGATGCTTTTATAGGTTTTGTCTTTAGGAGACATTCCTGGTCGGCACATACCGTGCACCCCTTTCTGCCCCTATTTTCCTTCCTTCCCCTCTTGTGGGGCCATTGCCCCCCTCCCTGCACTCGCAAACATACACACGGCCATGATCAGCCTTTGCACATGTGTGTATGTGTGTGTGTGTGTGTGTGCGCGCTAGGGCTACTGACCAGCCCACTCTCCCCTGGCCCCTCCTGACAGCCAGTTACACTCCATGAACTTGGCCACCCGTCACAGCTGCGTTAAGATTGAAGGATGGGGGGCCCTTGTATCCAGCTGGGTCGGAAGACATAGGTGGGGGCAGGGCAGGCCCAGATGCAGATGGTTTAGGTCAAATGGAGATGTTTGAGGATGAAGGGGGAGGGGGACACAGGAGCTCAGGGCGCAATAACTCCAGAGGTTACTCCTCCAACCCCTGGAAAAATGCACTCTTGGAGTTTGAGTATATATTAGTCTTAATGTGTTTGTGTTGAATTTATGTTGGCAGTAGTTGTAAATAGCTTAAAGTATACTTTTTTTATCCCAACATGAACTTTTTGATCTATTCAGGGTCAAACTGATGGGATCTAGGTAAAATCATCAAATTAACACATTTTAAAAAATGTTGGAGGTCAAAGTCCATTCTTAAGGGTTACAAATTTGCAGCTCCATTAGCGGTGGAATCAGGCAACGACCATGGTTCAGTTCCGGCCAGGGACCTTGTTGCATGACACACGCTTTTTCTGTCTCTCTGCCCATGTTTCCTATCTATCTCTACTGTCACAATCAAATGAAGGTAAAACGGCAAAAGAAAAATCTTAATTATAGATAATCATGTTACTTTTGAAAGACTCATAGTTAATGATGTGAGACGACTACAGACTGGATCCCCTCTTAACTTGTTTGTAACCACTTTCTGTTTGTTTACTGACTTTATCCGTCTTTTCTCTCTTGTCTGTTGTAGAATGGGAGTGCCGGCTGGGCAGATGAGGCCGACAGTAGCAGAGGAAGAGGAGAGGCGTCCAGAGACTTTGCTAAGGTAAGCATTTGTAGAGTGTGATCACCGGATGGCTTCAGTTGGTTCAGCCATTAAACAACCAAGTCAACAAAAAGGAAATTGTTGCACTGATTACATATTAATAGGGCTGTCCCCGAATAACGATTTACAAAGTCGAATCAGAATTGTCAAGTCTTGCCTATAGTCGAATGATAGTCGAATCACGTGTTTGTGTGGTGGCGATTGTGAGTGGCGGGGATAGGTAGGCCTACACACGGTAGCTCCACTTTAATCTTTAGAAGCTGCAGAGCTGCAGTCTCTATTAGTCACTGTAACTGTACATTTCCAGCTAAACTGAGGCCTATTGTTGACCTTTTTGTCTCTGCTGACCTGCCACTCACCGGTCTTGTGCCCGAGTCTTCCGTGCGTGCCGTGTGGCCGACAGCGGCATGCACGTCGCGGTTCCTCGTCTATTTCAAGTGCTATTTAAAAACATTCTTTGTGTGGTTCATCAATGGTGATAAATGATCCAAATGTCCCACGAGGTGCGGACAACTGGGCACAACTCCGGTGAAGCTCCACACACAAACCAGGAAAACAAACTAAGAAGAACAGTGACATGAAATTTGAAACTCTGAAAAAATGTTTGCGCAATATCATAAAAAAAGAGCGTGGCAGTTCTGAAGAAGGAAAACAAAACAATGTTTGCAGAGATTTTATTTTTTTAACACAAGCCTGTAGAACTTAGTTTTCAATCTTGCAAAAATTTTTTGTAACATTTTGAGTTCTCAAACACTTAGTTTCAAACTTTCAGAACTTTATTTTCAGTTTTGAAACATGGCAGGATATTTATCCCATAGGGGTCAGCCCCACATATTAACATTAATTCTTATGAAAGTGAAACTAGTGGAAATTGTAAATAGGTTAACCTTTTGAACATGAGCATAATCACGCATTCTTTTGGGGGGATTGTGTCCTCCCCCAATATAAAGTAGAAAATAATTATGTTAAATATGTCCCCCTTTTATGAACCCTGTCAACGGCCTAAAACACGAAAGCTGAGCAATGTACTGCTGTGGATAGGGGATAGCAGAAAAAAGTATTTTAGTCACTTAAAAAAGGCCTGGGAAAAAAGTCAGTGTTGTTCATATTTAGAATATTTTCACAGATTTATCTTGCCGTCAGGCAACCTTTTCTGACGGGGGAATTGAACCTGTGTTCTCTTCAAAGCCACCAGACTCCTTTGACAAAAACAGCAAGTCTACCTCGCAGAAGACAGGAGTTGCTGGTCTTCTGCTGCCTCGATTGGTTAGTTCCCACATTAGTTTGGATCCCAGCTAACCCTTTAAAACACCAAAGTCACATAACATAAACAAACTAACCGATCAAGGCAGTGGTAGACCAGCACCTCCTCTGTTTGGTGATGTAAGATTATTGTGTTTGTCAAAGGAGTCTGGTGGCTTTGAAGGGAGCATAGCTGGATATAATGGCCTCAGTTCCCTGTCGGACAGGACTGCATGTACACTGTTCGTAATACACTTATTATATAGCTAGCTAAACAGCATGATGAAATAAAACTAGTAATACAAGCAAGATTTTCAATGTATAAAATTAAAATGCGGTCAGTAATTGTTCTTCTGGTATAATAATGATATCTGGTTACAATGCAGGCAGCACAGGGAGACAGGGAGAGGCAGGGAGAAAGCAGTGGCCAGACAGGGACATCTGGAGATACAAATGATCAGGTGAGATATTGGAATGCAAGACTAAACAGCTTGATAACATTTGTTTCAGTCTAGGCCTACATGTCAGAAGTAAATAAAACTACTAGTAACAGCAGAATATTGAAATTAAAATTATCATCAAGGTCACTCAAGATGACATCTGCACAATTAACGAGCCCTAACAGCAGCTCTACTTCCAGTGATAATTTAACATGCTAAATGGGTCGAATGCGTACAACAGTGGCAGTCACACAGCAACGGCTACAGCTGACTGTTACATGCTACATGCAGTGGTCCACTGACAAGTTTGTGCACCGGGCCCTAATAAGTTTCTGTTTTCTCTTTCAGCTGTATGAACTGGACTCTGACCCCAAAAGGAAGGAGTTTTTGGATGACCTCTTCACATTCATGCAGAAGAGAGGTAAGAATTCTCTCCAGAAATTATATAAATTATTATATTCAGCAGCAGCTGCTCACTTGCACTCTCCATAACATAGATTGTCTTTTGCTTACATCAGATCCAGCGGTTTGGCATACGCTTAAAAACTGGAGATTTAGATGGGCTTTAGATGAGATTCAAGTAATTTTCTAAATACAGAAGGGTACTTTACTACAAGTGTTTCCATTAGAGTTAGTTTCCGTTAGAGTTATTTTTTACATGTGAAAATAAAGCTTTTTTTGTTGTACTTTGTCAGTGGGTTCCTGGGTGAAACGTCTGCTCTGTGGTTTCAGGCTTTACATCCTGTAGACAATTCAAATGTGAATTTTTAATTCAGAACTAAACACCTATGCTTTCTTAACTCATGCATGTACTGCGTTTTAAATACTATAGAAACACGTTTGCATTGTGAATTGCAAGAGTTGCCACAAATGTGACATTGGTTGGAGTTCATTTCTCACCCTCTGCCTATGTGGAAAAAGCAAATACCGCATGACTTCCACTTTTTAAGAGTCATTTCCTGTCTCAGTGTGAGCAGGGATTGCTGTTTTTTTTACAGAGCATCTGGAATTTCACTATAGATTGATCAGTGTTAGGCCCACAGCTCAAACGGTTTATTTGGTCATACAAATATAAGAGCCCATATGAACAATACAAAGATAAAAGTACAAATTTTTTAGTTTTTCTCTGCACAAAGACTTTGGTCTTCTGAATGCATTTGCCTGTCCCGTGGTTTTCAAGTGTGCTATATCGCTAATCAACTAAAAAACCTGCTGTAACTCTCACTGGCTAAGAAATCCTTTACTAATTCCCCTCTGAGTGTATCGGCCTAAAGGGGTCAGCATATGAGATCTGCATTTGTTGATCCTGTGGTTCTGCAGTATCAGAGCCTGGAGGATCTGGCAGTGACCTTACTTATTTAGTCTGCCAACAGCCGGGAAGGCTCTGACCGCTTGCTGCTTTGACACTGCATACAATACCTTCTGACCAGCCAGCTAATGCACTTATGCTTTTATCAGACAAATCTGTTGCCAAGCAAATTACATGGCTGGAGCAATACCTCCCAAGGTGAAGTACAATGTTATTACAGTGATGCATATTTTACATTGTGTTTTGGCAGGCTGTGATGGGTGGTGATGGTCTGTGAGTGTGTGTGTGTGTGTGTGTGCGTGGTTCATACTTCATTGTGTTTTGTCACCGGCTATGATGGGTGATACGAGATGTATGCAAGTGTGTATGCGATGCATAGTTTGTTTTGTCAGACTGTGACGGATGATGATGGCGCGGCCGCTCGTGTAGATGGGTCCATGTGCATTGATGTGTGTGTGTGTGTGCTTATATGTTGGTGAGCTCACATTCATGAGAGCAGCAGCTTCTGAGTGGCTGGTCTGGTCTAAGCACCCGGAGGTCTTGTTTGGAGGGTGATGAATTAAGCCAAGTCAGAGAGAGGGAGGGACAGGATCTGTCAGGGCCCTGTTAGCATCTCTGTCCAGTGGCAGACGCTGGGAGTGATTGGCTGACCCTTTACTCATGCTGGTCAGGCGGAGAAATCCATCAAGCAGACTAAAATGCTGCCTGACAGCAGATAACGGGCTGATTATAGCAAGCCACATCACATAATTTGCACTAATATATATATAATTGCATACTTAAGGCAATAATAATTACATAATAATACTTTAAATAAGGAATTAATTATTATTTTAACAAAAAGACGAATTAGCTTTTAGTTTGCAAAACAAAATGTTGATTCGAATAATTTATATTTGAAGATCAGTACTCTTGTAATTTACATTTTATTTAGCTGAATTACGTTTCCAGAGTGAATTATATTGCGAGTGAATTATATAGCAACTGGAATCTGCCTGCATGGATGAAGTTCTTCTATCATCATCAGTACAAGTAACCAGTAGTGAGGGAGTGCAAGGATCAGAACCCAATAACAGTTAGATACAAATATAATTGTGTCTCCAGAGTGCTCATCTATAATAGACAAGTGATGCAGGAAATGACAGGGATGTTGCTACTGACATTAGAGACCTGACGCAACCATTGTACAGGAGGGTAGGGTATAATTTCAGCTACTCTAGAGTGAGTTCTTCACCCCTCTCTTTAAGACGAGGCACTTGGCTGACCTCTGCTGTCTCTCAAACCGGAGTCTTAATCACAGGAAACAAATTGCTTGGCTGGATTCCCTTTTTGCTGTCAGTGCCAAGACTGTATGAAATGAAGAACAAGCCTTGCCAAGCTCTTGTTTATGGTACCCTCTGATTTCTGTGCATTTACTCCCCCTGCAGTTTTACTTCATAGATAAAGGATCAAGATTGTTGCAGTTTTAATGAAAGAGCATTTAGAAAGCCTTTTTAAAATCGTTGTGTGGAGAAAGGGGAAATAACTGCTGGTCAAATGGGAAAAGCAGCCTCCTTTATTTGATTTACCTTAGAAGCAGAATGCTTAAAACTTCTACACATAGTCAAATACTCATTCTGTGAAGCAGATTGTGAGGTTAAGTGAAACCCAGTGGAATATCTCTGGATGGAGAGAGACAAATGGTGAAGTGCTTTTCCCACCTCGTCGTGGGGCCTTGAGAGGAAAGCAACAGCGGAAGGAAAAACTTACGAGGGATTCCCATTTCCTGCCTCTGCACTTAAAAACAGGCGTGAGTGTGTGTGTGTGTGTGTGTGTTAATGGTTGAGGAATTTTAGCAGCTGTCCTAAATCCTGTCTGTGCTTAAAGGGGCCCATTGATGGACTCTGCATCACATCACAGAAATGGCAGAAGACGAACCCTCTTTACATTTACTTCCTTGGCTCTTAATTCTTTGCTGACTACGCAAACATCCATTGCTTGGCCCCCTTTGCTTACACCATCAACCTCCGTACTATTTGTTGCTTGTAATTTTAAGAGCTATATTCTAGTGGAGAACACCCTGTCATTCGCTGCATATAGAAACGTCTGCTAATGGCCTGACGTGTAAATGTAATGTAAATGCACTAGGGCTGCTCATGCTGGAGGAGTGTGGGTGCAGGGTATTATGCTTCATGAGTTACACCAACATCACTGTTCATCATATCCATTACAGGTTTCGCTGTTTCACCCCCACTGGGAGCGCAGAGAAAAGCTTTGATGCTGGCTCAACGCCATTGACCACCTCAAAGGTTTCGATTAAGCAGTTGGGTGAATGTTTGTTTTGGTTTGACACCCCGCCACTTTCTCATTTGGGATGGGGGTTTGGGGCAGGAGGTGGGGTTGTGAAGAGGCAATCGAGGGGGGAGCAGTAAGTGAGGCTGCGGGAACTGAGGGTGCGCAATAAAGACAAAAAAATAAATAAAAGAGTGATGCAGCCAACTGCCTGTCAGCGCTGTCCACTTGAGATGATTAATGGCCACAGGCTGTGATGGACAGAGCCAGAGAGAGGGGCTCCTGTTCAGTGAAATCACTAGTCGAGAAGGGAGGGGGCAAGTGTTTTAGCTCCTTCTACTCCAGCCAGATGATCCGACATGTCCTGGTCAGAAAATGCTAGATCAATCCCTGTGTGATACGCTTAATGGGAAGTGTAGATTCGGCTCAAGAGGGACCACATAGAGTGCTATCGCTGATTTGGAGTTATTTTAGGGGTAAATCCCTACATAGTAGATTAAGGTTTGTTAGTAATAAAGTAGTAAGCCTCTGTGCCTTTAAGTTGCAGTGATCTTGATGGGGGGCTGGATAAAGAAAGATGTATAGAATTAGAGGAAGTAGGGGCTGGAGGGGAAGATGGTAATGCCTATAATGAAGATGTCTTATTTAGCTGTAGCTTGGCAATAGCTCTGCTCCGTTTGTTCCTGTAAATCTTCACTGTGGCTGCCAGTAATGTTTTCAGGGGCCGTATAGCAAAATGGCCTGCAATGGCTTTTGTTTGGTCTATAATTAAAATTGAGCAAGTCAATAATTTAGTGTTATATTTGTCCTCCAGAATGTACTTTCCTTTTTACTGACAAAAAGAAAAAAAAAAAACTGACATTTGTCTTTGCTACAGACAAGAGAAGACGGGTAGATCACTGATATTTGAAAAAAAAAAATTAAAATAGCTCTGCCAGCTTTTTCAGGTTTTAAGAAAAACAAGAACTTCACGTCCAGGTTAAGCTGGATATTTTTTTGCAGTATTTGTGGTGTGTGAATAGTGGCCTCCCAGCAGGACATTAGAGGAAGTTCCCTAACTGTAACCCTGAGCCCGAGAGCTCTGTCCACACCAATTACACCATGAATGGGCTCTGGGGGATCCATGTATGCATTATATTACTCCCCCGGTCAGGCTCACACTGGCCCTCGTAACAGGCGGGCCCTCTGTACAAACACCACACTACAATAGGAACATTCTCTGGCTCTTTGATATGGCCTCATTTTCCATTGGTTAACACCCTACAACTTCTGGAAAGTGGCAGCACCTGGTTGGTTTAACAACAGAAACACCCGGTATTGTGAGCACATTTGTCCATTTTAGATAGTGTTGGCTTACGGGCGAGGCGATTTTTATTTGAGATCGAGCTTTTGAACTGCGACCTTGCTGGTCAACTAATACACAGTTAATGTAATAGCTTTCATCTGCATTTGGGGGGTCAACTTTTTCCAAGGAGTTCCATTGTCACTCATGAAGGATGCAATATGTTTTTCGAGACATGAGAAGCATGCAACAATAAAATGTAGTTAGGAAATTACATTTTGTCGTCTCTTGTCTGTCAGTCTTTCTTCTGACTCCATCCCCTTCCTCCTCCCTTGCCCCCACCCTGTTCTCCTCCCCCTCTGTTTATTGTGCTACAGTTACAACCACTGAAACTTGATAACACCTTGGGGGATAGGGGCGGAGGGCTGGGCTGTGGCCGGGGGTGGAGGGTGCTGGATTAAGGGGCCTCCTGTCCTACACGGGATGATTAATGGTCTCCAAATAAGTGGGGGCCAACCTTTTTGATAGGGCAACGCTGACGGACAGCAGACAAGGGAGTGACCGTCGCGTGTCTGTATGTGTGAAAGGGGAGAAAAGAGAGGGTGAAGGATGAAGAGAGCAGACTTGGAAACCACAGCAGGAGACGGGGTGACAGAGGGGGAGGTTAAGGGAGGCATCGGCCGGCTTGTCTAGAAACAAGGCCACGCTCTTTCATGTCCCTTTGAAAGCACTTAGTCTGTGGGCTGAAGCCAACCAAGCTCACCAACCAGACAGAAAGATAATCAGGGAAACATACTAAAAGTCCAGCACGGGCCCCTGCTCTCAGGAAAGGGTGGGGACCCAAATGATACCAACCACTGCTTTCTAATTATTACCCCAAGACAGACTCCAAAAGAGACAGAACTATTCTTATTGGACACATCCTCCCCTGCATTTGTGATCAAAGATTTTGTGGTTACCGTGTTGATATATGTGAGGGCTGAGATTATCTTTGCCTTATGGTAAACTCCACCCGTTGGCTGGCAAATTACAGCCCAGCCTTTGGGGAATGAGCACATCTACGGTGGTTATGCTCTTCACTTCCTGCAAAACAAAAGGAAATAGTAGTTTTCCTGATGTTGTGTGTGTATTGGGGGGAGTCTGTTGGGAGATGTTAGATACAAATCTTTAGACTTTTATTTTTTGTTTCTTACCAACCAAAGACTACTCTTTGTGTCTCTTCCTCTCTCTGTCTCTTCATCCCAACCCCCAATCCGCACAGCCTCCCTGTTATTTCCTCTGTAGCCAGACTGTTCCCCAGCCCTGGATTGCCACCGTGCTGTCCATCTTTAATTATGGCCATACTGTAGAGGGATTTGATTTTCTAAGATGCAGAGCTGGGGGTTTCTTAATCATAAGTAAATGAGCAAGGAAGGGGACGAGTGCGGGCCTCAAGCAGATTCATGCTTCCCGGTGAGATCATCGGTCAGGGTAAAAACAACACTGGCTGCTCAGTTCACACAAGCATCTTGTTTGTCTTTAGGGGAATGCATTTTCAAATATAATACAAACACAAATGCTGTCATATTTGTAGAAAGAAGAGTGATGGGGCTAGTTAGTTAAAACACAAGCTGTTTTGTGAAGAGCGTGTCGCACATTATGCCAAAAAAGTGCATTATGGCTGAAAGATAAGTAGCAGGGATTCTTTCCTCCTGACAAACTATTCCCTGTGATACAGGAGCTTTCTTTAAGGCTTATTAATTCGACAAAAGTTATTTAGCTTTCAGGGGAAAATATCCTGCATAAAAAGCTTGATGGTCATGCAGGTTAAGCCAGGACTAGACATTTTTATAAATCAAGAAAAGCCACATTATAATGATACATTTTTGAAATTTGTATTTTACCTGCCTTTTTTCCCACTACATTTTTTTTGTGGAGGCTCTGATGAGCTGTTCCCACATGAAGCTCTCCTGCGAACAACACATTTCCCAAACTTGTGCTATCTCTGCATATCTGCGCGTCTTGTTTCTCCATCTGTGTCCTGTGTGTGCTCTTAAAGCAATGTTTCCTGGCCCCCACACCCCGTGTGATGGATGGAATGAAATACATTACAGCCCCCAGAGGAGCCCTACACCAATACAATAGCCCTGAGCTCACTTCCAGTGCAGCTCTGTAACAGTGTTGCATAAGCCACACAGGAACGGAGATCTGAGTGCAAAGGGGCTTAATGGAAAACTAAGACGCTTGATTTGAGGGAAGACGTGGACATGAAGCACACAGTTGCCAAATGTTATTGCATTTTTATCGATGGCATTTTAGTTGATGTGGTTTGTTGAAGCATAAGGCCTTAAGAACTTGTTTAACGTGTTTTAAATAGTACTTTCTTTTTGACGCAGGGTATTGCTGGCAACATAGGAATTAAAGCATAGTATGCTGACCTCATTTTAAGTCACTCTGCATTAAGAGCATCAGCTGAATCCCTGAAAGGCAAATGTGTGACCCACTGTCATGGATTCCAAAAGCTAAAAGTAATTAGCATTGATGGGAGTTAAAATGTCTAAGATGAGTGCACAACCCCCACAGCCTCTAAGCTTGTTTCAACATATCCCTCTTTCTCCTTGGCTTATAGCAGCTGATGTCTCCCGTATTGATCTGTGGTGCTGGGCCCCAAATGGTGCTCGTCAGCTGATGGCTCTATCTGTCAGTCCGGGTGTCCATTGATTGAAGCAGTTAGCTGTGTTATACAGCTTGCTAGAAGGGAGAAGGATGTTTGCACCTGCCAGTAAAGACATCACTGCCACCCACTTACCCTTTTAAACCAGCAATACCCAGTCTGTCCTGTGGACCGTCACCGGTGTGGGCCACAGATTACCTCATTCTCATCTCTGAAGAGAAAGTTTATTTTCTAATATATATTTCTTTTTCGGTTTTTAACCAATCTCTTCTATAGCCCCTCTCTTCCTTATGTTGTTTCACTTGTTGTCTGTCTCACTCTCAGATTTGTTGTACCTGAGTTTCAAGTTACTCCAGTAGAAAAGGTTGAGCCTAACATTTACATTTGTATCACATGAAGCTACAGTTGATCCCAAAGCCTGTCCTCCTATTATGCGTAGAACATACCATTGCCACGTAGCTGCGACATATACATTCTTGAAATTTCTGCGAAGATCAGAGATGGCTGTTTACAAGGCCATACTTTTTCTCTCACTTGGATCTTCTTCAGGAGTAAATATAGAGCAGAGCATAGGTCATTCACTAAAAATTGTGATGCAAAAAGACATTAGCTGATATATTCTATCAGAACATCTTTTCTTATTGAGGGTTTAATATTTAGTGTTTATTATCTGATGCAACAAATTTAAACTAGATAGACTTTCTTAAGCTTTTTCATTTACACAGCAAACAGATTTTACCGGCAGTACTCAATGTTAATAACGCATCCTAAATTTAGTTGAGTATTTACCTTTTATTGTTTTCATGCTTGTTCTTGAGTAGTTCAGCTTATGGATAGAAAACATCTTTCATTGACCTTTTCCTGACTGCAACTCACAATACAGGCCTGTATCATTAGATGGAAAACGTTTTTAGACCACATGAAATAAATGTTGTTATCTTTACACGCTATTTAGGCAAATTTCATATCAAGCTCTTTGTGTTCAGAAAGTATTGAATAAAATGTATGCAAAAAGAAGCAAATTCTGGAGAAACATACTGGTGCTCAGCAGAATAAGTAAGGGAAACTCAGGTCTTTTATAAGCACTAGCAAGACAACATTATCAACAAAACCAAATCTTATCAGAATTATGCAAAGAGGGTGGAGAAATGTTGTTGTACACACTAAATGCATGTGTCATGCATGAGCAATGCGTGGAGGCGTACAGCCTGTAGTGCTGAAGACATTGTCTACCACTCATAGTAGGTCGGTACAATGTGATAGAGATTATATTATCGGATTCAAAAATCATAGAGTAAGTGTGCAGAATGCTGGCCTCACAATAACAAGCTCGAAACACTGGCCTCTGGCTAGTACGTTGCAAATTCATCAGCCACGTGCACAATTTCACTGGTCAACTAGATGCTAACGTAAGACAAACATTCCCAGATAGTGGTTTGATAACTTCAAATGTGCCTGCTGGCTGGTGTAACAACATAGTAGACACAGGCTGAGTCACTACATTTTCCTTTTGTGAAGCATAAAACAGAGCAGAGGGGAGGAGATTTTACTAATGTGGGGGAGATAGGTAGCAGACAATCAGGTTTCTTTCTACAATCAAATGGCTTTCTATTTCTTTACTTGTATTCATAACTGTTGTACGAATTTTTGTCGCAAAAGGGCAGCATTTTGTGGCTTAAAACTTTTAATGCTTGCGTTACTTTTAATTGGTCAGATGTCCTTTTCCCCTTTTCTGAGATCCTTCAGCAACTGAAACACCAGTGACCCTGAATAATCATCAAGCATGAGAGACATCAACCATCCTTCCACCTATTCGTCCATCCGTCCATTCATCCATCTCTCTGTCGGCTCCATATCAGCCGGTGTTGATTGGGGTCTAGTCAGTTGATCTGCCGGGTCTCTGGGGATCGAGGGGACTTGGGTTACAGTTGGAGAGGCCGTCTCACTTTTCGCGCCATCCAGTCTTTTCAATCCCCCTCCCCCTCTATTTTACCAGGTGACCCATCTTTATGACCCGTGGAGAAGGAGTCATGTTTCTCTCTCTCTCTCTCTCTTTCTGTTCGACTCTCTAATTCAGTTCAAAGATGCTTTACTGGCATAACGGCCAAAAGATTAAGGCTGGACAAAACGGCAAATGGCACTTTAAACATCATATAAAACCGTATCAGGCTTGTCAGTACAGGGATTTATTGCTTAATTACGCTTGACAAACTTCTAATCGTGGGATTCAAGTTCTAATAGCGTCATTATTTGTAGTCTGACAGCCTCCCCCAGTGTGTGAACAGCACCCAGCGAGATTTACAGCTACTGGCTGTTGTTTGGAGCCTCGCCAGTTTTGCAAGGCTGTTTTACACTATAGGCTGAAGCAGATGACTGAACACAGAAGACAGCTCCTTTAAAATACTGGCTGCCTTCTCACTGTAATAATTACTAAGAAGCTACTCTCACACTTTCCTGAGTAAATATAGCTTTAAGTGACTTATCCATCATTGGATGTTTGCTTTTTTTTGCTGATCTGACATATGTGTACAGCTGCTTTGTCACTTAATTGCCCAGATGAATAACACACAGTGCTTTGTGCTTTCTTTGTTTATGCCTTCATTGGATTTCTTCCCTTTTAGAAGTTATTTTGGGGGAGCTTTTCTTTATCTGAATAAGGATAGAGGGTGTTGTATGCTGTACAGGTTGTAGAACACTTTGAAGCAAATGTGTGATTTGTAATGTTGGAATAAGTAAATACAATTGTCTTGACACTGTCGTTAATATAGTCAAATCATGCCATGGCGTGACTTGAAAATGTTGTAGCATGTTATCTTTATGTCTGTAGATGGATACATGTGGCTTCACAGGACCAAGTATTGTTCATTCTGTAAGATCTCATTAATTCAAACTCGTAGGCCATGGGAAATACTCAGTTTTCTTGCTTTTTGTGTTCCTTTTCATCATGGCTAAGTACAGTTGGCAAAAAATACTAGAGCTGCACGATTGATCTAATCGCAATCGCGATGTCATCATGTGCAATTACATAACCGCAAAAAGTGTGTGATTTAATAAAAGAGAAAAGGTGTGTGAGCCACTCTCTTCTCTGTGTGTGCTGCGGGCTGCTCATTATCTCCCACACCAGGCTCTTGAATGTGCTCCTACAAACAGATAAGCCTATGTGCAATGAGAAAAATTGTTCATAAGCAGTGTGCGAGTAACTTTAAAGACAACAACCTACCGTAACCCTACCTCCCTGCCCCACCGCTAATTGTTCAAAACATAGTCGGACTCGTCAGCACTCAGAGAAACCAGAGATTTTTTTGTTTGTTTGTTTTTTTAAACATTTGATTGAAAATCAGGTTACAGACATTCAGACATTCCAGCTTATAAGTACAATATAAGACTTAATATAACATAATAGTGCAACATATATATAAATTTATAATAAACTTAAATAACAAATACATTAACAGAAACAAAGGAAATACAAAACAGGACAGACTAAGAGATGAGTGAGTGAGTGAGTGACAGACTATCTTAACAGGTGGTGACATTAAGATATTTTTTTAGATGAATAGCTCTGAGTAGATATTACTTATTGAAATGCTTTTCTTGTTTGATACAAGTTTAAGAGACTCAAAGTACATATCAATTTCGATTAGGAGTACTTTAAAACATGGGGTAGACTTAGAGCATTTAGCTTTGTGAATATGAAATTTCCCCAACAAAACAAAGAGATTCACAATGGTACATAAGTTCTTATCTTTAGATTCAAAGTAGGTAATGACATTTTTCCTTTCAACTGTGATTGTATGTGTTGTTTTAGAATATATGTAATTCTTAAAGTCCCCCCAGAATGTGCTACAAAATGTCATAGAAAAGATGATTTTCGGAGAAACCAGAGAAATGCCGGTGCTCCGGTCGCTCTGACGTCAGAGGCGGCTGAAGCGGTCAGACAGAAGAAAACTGTGAGAAGATAAAGAAGGTTTGGATTTGGCTTGCTGCCATTTAACGTTAGCTTTATCAATGCCTTTAGTTGTTCGACATATTCAACTTTTCACATAGCCAACGTGCTTGTCAGTCACTTTTCGTCAACCGACCAATCACAGCCTGGATGGGGCGGGACATTAAAAAAAGTTTGACGTGCTACAGCAAATCATTAAATGTTGATCAATATGATTATTGACAAGTTAGTACTTAGCATTAACAAATTAGAGGCCGATTTAGAGCCTTTTCAAGGATTAAATAAATAAAAACAACCCACAGAAATGAAATAGCTGTAACTGGATTTAATATTCAACAAGTAGTAAACAAAGTACACTATAATATGAAATTCTAATGAATGTAGTATTTAATATATTTTTGTTATACTACCAGTATACTATTAACTAAACATTATACTCTTTATTTAACACACTCATGGACAGTTCCTCCTCCAGGGTGTGGATAGAGACTCTGCATTAGACAGATGCACATTGAGCCGGTGCCAGTATGCCAGTATCTGCTCCCTCTGTCCGCCTCCTCTGTAGAGCAACACGCTCCCCTTGTTCAGTTTTACATCTGTTTACTAGTTATTGTTCATTTCTTGGTATTCCTTGATAAATAAGCTTGTAGACTCATAGTACTGTTTGTTCCGTTATAATCAAATCACAATCGCAAATCGCAATATGGTTGACAATAATCGCAATATGACTTTTTCTCTAAATCGTGCAGCCCTAAAAATACGTCATTATTTCTTTCATTGTGTCCTATCTTGCCCCTCTCTGTGTCTCTCTGCCTTTCTCCCTCTGACAATTCACATTAATTGCATTTTATTGATAGGACAGGAATGAAACCTATGCAGCTATAGAGCATATCGACCGACATACAGTGTTATATAGACTTTATCAGATGACTGTCTCTCTATCTCTATCTCTATCTCTCTATGTCTCTACCAGCTGTGGCTTTAGCGTCATGCTTAGAATAGCAATGTCTCTATAGTGTAACGTTACATTTAACTTCCCTTATGTGGAGGGTACATATCTTAACACTTGATATGAATTGGTCCGTCATGCGAGTGGTTGCTCTGCCTGCACTAAAGATAGCAAATTCCTTACACTGGAGGCTTTTTTACCTTTTATGTCCCTAGCCGTGCATTAAAAATAAAACAAACATGTCCCAGCATACAGCAGGGTCCTGACAATATGCTGCCCCGACAAACGAACATATAAACATAACAGCCAGGGGCAGCCGACGTAAAGTAAACTCCTAGCATGTGGAGTCCAGACACTTGTCTCTCCTGTCAGTGTCTCTCTGTCCCATGTCAATGAAGTGTTTGGGCTGTTGGGTATGAATACAACCCAAATAAAGATCAAGCTAAATGTGCCACACTATGAATACAAGGTGTCAAACATGCATTACTTCAGGTTCGAATATGAACAAAACATTTAGGTGTATCACCTCCAATAAAATGTTCATTATCCAGAGTTTAAGAAATAGCAGGGCATGTAAAGTAGGAATAGCATGAATTTGAAGTTTTGGTGGAAAGCACGAATTGCAGCACCATAAGCAGTTTGAAATACCAGTGCTGCAGTTTATGCTTTTCGAATAATTGATCTTCTTGACATGTTTTAGTTTAGAAAGTGTTTTTGATATTGGACTCTTTATATACAGCTTTGGCATTAGAGCCAAGTGAATACACTTAAATTGAACTGAGGAAATTGTACAGAGAGTAAGATGTAGCCCTGGTTGGGTCTTATCTAGTGTGTAGATATGGTGGTTGAGGTAGAGGGGAGGAGGAGGGGGGAGGTGTGGGTGGAGGGAGAACGTGTGGGTGGGTGGGCTGGCTGGCTGCGGTGTGGATGCTCTGAAAGGACTCAGACACTGCCATGAGGCCAGTGGCTGTTTGTGCTGGCTGACACCTTCCTTACAGCAGTAATCCAGTCTTTCTCCAGCTGGCTAGCTACTACACCTCCCCCTTCCCTTTTCCCCTTCCCTTTCATCCCTCCCTCCTAAAGGCAGCAAAAACACCCCTGTCCCCCTCTTCATGCCTTCTTTTTCTTTTTCTCACACTGTGTCATTTTATTGATCCCAGCTCATCTCTCTCACCATTCTATTCTCTACCCCGCTCTGTTTCTGTGTTTTCCTGTCTAACGCTCTCTTCACGTCACTAATTTGAGTCCAAAAAAAGTAGAATAATCCAACAGAATAATTTCTAAATTAATCACCAGAATTAAAGCACCCAAAAACCACGAGAAGGTGTTTCCTTCTCTCCCTCTGCTTTTCCCTGTCTTTCTTCAGTGTAGATGGTAGTGAAACCTCACACCAGCCAGTGCTCATTGAGTAAAAAATTAATTTCCTGTGTGCTGTCCGCTGGAGAGCTGTTGCTCTGTCACTTAATTATTTAAAAAATGCACATCACGTGAAGTCAGCGATATGTAATTTACCACTGCTGGCGTCAGGGGCGCCCAATTGATTTATTATAGAGGCCCTTTAATGTGAACAGCTGTTTCCTACTAAAAATAGGTCAGGGGTCAGATAAAATGACCTTGTTCCTCTTTTTTGTGTCCTCACATTAAGATAGAAAACTCAATGTGAGGTGGGAAATGTTAATGTTTTATCCAGATGGACAGTCTGTCTCTGTCTGTCACAGGCTGTTTGGTTTTGCTCAGTGCATAGGCCCAGTGTTAGTTGTCATTACAAATTTTGTATGGTTTGACCAATGTCTCCAGCCTCTGAAATGATAGCTAAAAGGCTTTTCACTTGATTAGATATGTTACTGTATAAAAGAGTTTGCGTGAATGTGTTTTACTATCATTCTGTTGTGTGTCATGAAGATTTATTTACCCATAGTGTAAATGCTGTAACTGATTTTTACACTGTGGAGAAATCATGACAGGTATGAAAGTGATCAAATATAGAGATATTAATTTACTGCACAAAATATTTGCTAATCACCTAATATCAAACACTCTCCAAAAGTATTATCCCTTAAACGCCTTTATTTGTCAAACCCTTTTCCACCTCTGTCTGACTCTCTATCTATATCCCTTATCATTTGAAGTCTAGCCGTTTGAGGACTTGCCGTGTGGCTCCTGTGTTCACTGTAGAAGTCGGAGGAAGGACTTAGGGAGTGGTTCAGGGGCCCTCAGCCGCGGCACTTCCCACCAGAGCAACCTCTGACCCCTGGTGCCATTAATCACTAGGCTCCTGATGGCCCTGTCCCTGGGGGAAAATCAGTCCGGGGCAAAGGATGATGGGAGGTGAAGCCTGCAGCCAATTACAGATTGGCTCAGAGCAGCCGAGTGGACAAATCAGGGTTTTACAAAGTGATGATACGCAATGGTTGCCTACTCGAGGCCTGCGTGGCTAAATGCCATGAAGTAGTCTCTTATCATTGCTGGTCATGATGTCTCTGGTATTCTCTACAGAAAAATAAGTTATAAGTAATGTGTGAGGCAGAGGAGGCGTGCTGCTGTGATCAAAAGAGATGTTTTGGACTGGTCTAATTAAGCCTGTTAGAGCTAAATGTCTCCAGGGTTGGAAACGGAGCAGATGTTGGACACCAAAGGCTCTCAAATTATGGAACTCTCCAGCTAACTGCCCAAGTGTTACTAATGTGATTTTTTTACGGTATTATCAAAGGTGCTTTCCCAGTGCTTTCATATGAGGTTGGGCCATGTTGAAATGTGAAACCTCGCTGATGTCAAGTGTTGACTAATTAATGCTGTTTTAGGTTTCAAATCTACCCCTGGTAAGATATAAAGCTAGTTTGTGGTTTACTCTTATACACACACACTCCTGTCTGAAATTTGTCTGTTTTTGGCTTGCTTTGTGTGGTTATGGGCTCTAAAAATGGTTCCTTGTAAATACATTAAATTTGATCTGATTTGACAGCAGATATTGAAGCAGGAGTGAATAAAAGCATAGGCGTGAATTAAAGCCAGACTAACTGCTGGCCTGTCACTATGGGGCCAGTGCTGTTGTGTCTCATTTGTTGTGCTCTCATTGTTCACGTTCAGGCCAGTATGAAAACATGGCTTCCTGCTGACCTGCAGTTTAATTCACACATCAATAACCCCTGGCTGATCTCTGACCCCTCTGGTTGTACTAATTGTTTGATGTAGGATTGATGTCCAGCGCTGCATTAAATAACTGACGAGGCTCTGGCAGCGAAGCTGTGTTCTGGAAATGTTGCTACTGCCCACAGATACAGTCGGAGGTCTGCCATCTACATTTAGTTTACTCTAGTTGGCCACCTCAGAATAAGTTTACTCTCTGTTCTGCTGAAATAGCTATCACTGGTAAAATCACTACTGTTAAAACTAAAAAACAATGTGCGTTTGAAAGGATTATGGCTAATTTCACTTATTGGATAACAAAATCGGAATACTGACCTGACATTTAACAGAGACATTAAATGCTTAATCAGACCTAAAACGTAGCTAATCCAAATGATCTGTAAAGAAAGCTGGCATCTTTGCAAAGGTTCTCCTATTTTGCCAATTGTTAATTGGCTCTGGAGATAAGATGGCTGCTTCACCAGAACAGCATTACAGGCCTTACAGGTTGTACTGAATTGCATTAGATTTTAAAGGTGAACCTAATAAACTGGTTCCACTGTACATATTACACTCCTACATGTATTTCCGCTTTTTATATATTATCTGATTATAGTTGCCTACAATTACTTCCTGGTTTTTTCATTTGAATGTATATGGATCTCCCTCCTTAGACAAACACAGGTCCCACCTTTCACCTTCTAGAAGTCTGCTATATTTCTAGACAGATATTTAACAGTGAATTTCATCAGTAGAGTAAGCTTTAGACATTACAACCAATATTAAGTAGTGCACCTTACAGGTCAGAGCCATAGTGCACTAACAGTGTTACCACACCTTCCTGATCTCCACACTTATATAAGTCCATGTGTTCACCTAGGCCCCTTGCACATGGCTTAAAGACATGTTGCTAACTAAAGAAAATGAATCAGGGCTAATCTTCATGGTCTGATCACACTGCTGTTTTACAAAGTCGTTAATGAGTCTGATTCCAGGTTAAGAGCAGCCTGTGGAGGGGCTGAAGGATTGGCTGGCAGTTGCTGTGAGGGCAAATCTGTACAACTCCCCTACACTGGGCCCGGCAGCGCTAACAGTGGAGGGGTGTGGATTTACTCAGTACAATCCTCTAAATGAGCTTCATTATACTGGCCTATCCAGGAACCCCCCACCCACCGCAGCCCATGGATTAGCAGGTCGTCACAATCCCCAGTCCCCTCCTCCCGCTCCATGCTTACACAGTTGCACATTGCACTTTTTGATTCTGTTGCATACTGCGAACCACCCCCATCTCCCTCCTCGTCCTCCCTCCGCCCCCTCAGCACTCGCTCCGTGAAAGCCTCACTGCAGATAAGCTGTTGACAAGATTAATGCATCTGTATCAAAAGTCTAGAGCCGCTTTGCTTTGTGTTGTTTGCGAATCCCCTTTTCCAGGTCAAGCCAGATTGCCTTAACTGGGCTAATTTGTTTTCAAGCCAAATTTAACAGACGTGCAGGCAACAGGCATGCCACCCTTGTCATCCTTACAGCACTTAGATCAGTGTCTGGTGGTCACAGAGGGATCAACATAAATTGTCAAAATTGACTGGTGGATGGATTAATGCATAATGTCATTTTCACTGTAGCAGCTTTGAATGTATTTTCTGTGTCAGGTGCCAATATGTCTCAGCAGGGAAGCACACAAAAGAAATTGTCAGCATTATGAGTCGCATTCCCGTTGGAATTGTACGTGTTAAAAATTGCATGCACATGTGACACACAAATGCACTCTGAAGTAAATTCAGATGTACGCATTGACTTATATTATGTCTTCTCCTCCATAGGAACCCCAGTCAATCGCATCCCCATCATGGCCAAGCAGGTCCTGGATTTGTACATGTTATACAAGCTGGTGACAGAGAAGGGAGGCTTGGTGGAGGTTATCAACAAGAAGATCTGGAGAGAAATCACAAAGGGACTCAACCTGCCAACCTCCATCACCAGTGCAGCTTTCACCCTGCGCACACAGTAAGTCTTTGTATCTGTGTCAGAAAAACATCCAGCGAAATTAATTTCATTGGCTGGAGTAACTATAATTTCACTGTTTACACCCAGATACTCCGCCTGTCTAATGTTAATCTTATTTAATTTACGAGAAATTCATGAAGAATCTCAAGTGTGCGACTTCTAATCTGGAAACAAGCACCTTCCTTATGCCACAAATGTGTGTGTGTGTGTGTGTGTGTAGTGGTATGAGTGTGGATGTCAATATTAACCCGGGCCCATGTGTTTATTCACATCTAAGCCTGTTTCCTCCTCTAGACCACCTTCCCTCCTCACATTCAATCCCTTCGTCCATTACATCACACATAGAGCCCATTGATTCCTATAGATTTAATGACGGGATCTGGGTCAGAGTTCACAGTGACTAAGGTGGGGTTTGACTGACAGCCTGTACGCCGTTCCTCGACTAAAACTCTTGCTTTCTTGATGGAAATCCTTCAGTATATGTAACACCTGATGTAACACCTCTATCCTGTCCACTAGCAGGGTGCCCTAATGAACCTTTATGTATTTTTAATGTTGGTGGGCTCTTATGTAGCGTTGCTCCGCTAGCTCTGTCTAATGGATGCTGCTCTCAGCTTCTTATTGATCATGTGTGCTGCTGTTCCACCATTATGCAGTCAGCTTGCACAATACTGTATGTTTATTTTACCACATGCTCTCATGGGACGGGAAAAACCAGAGCTGTGACTGAGCCCCTTTTGATGTCATCAATGTTCATACCAGGTTTCTCATTAAATTCTGTGCGATTACATGTACTTAAGTAAAGTCGGTTTTCTAGTGTAATCTGACTTTGTAGATGTCATGTAAACAAGAGGCCCGGTTTCTATAATGAGGGAAGGGTATTTGAGAAACACAGTTAACACAGCTTCGATTGTTAATTTCTGGAACTGTTTTTAACCCCTTGTTGTTGTAGCACTTTGAGATTTCCCTGAAATGTAAAGTGCATTATAAATAAAATTTATTATTATTATTATTATAGCTAGAGTTGTGCTGGAAAAAACCTGATTTTTAATTTATTTTTCTGGCCATATGCCTGCGTGTAACCATGTGTCAAACACAGTTTTTACATCTGTGAATGTGCGCGAAGGATCTGATGTATTGCTTTGTGTGTGTTCTCCTCTTAAGGTATATGAAATACCTGTACCCGTATGAGTGCGAGAGGAAAGGCCTCAGCTCCCCGGGTGAGCTCCAGGCTGCCATCGACAGTAACCGGCGCGAGGGTCGTCGTCCGAGCTACAGCAGCAGCCTCTTCCGCTTCTCTCCATCTCCCAGCACAGCTCCCCACATCCTCTCACCTCCCAAGATGCACCTTTCAGTTCTGGGGGCAGGTACCTCAGGGGCCCTCAACGGCCTTCAGGCTTCACCAGGACCCTCTCTGAAGAAAGGTAGGAACCATAAAGTCAACAACTGGACATAGAGACTTCTTATGGCGTGAACAAAACTTCCTAGTCTGGTATTATAGTCAGGCAAACGAACACGAATGACATTTAAGTCTAAAGCAACCATTAATATGTTTTTACTTGAAGAGACCATAACCTCACTGAGTGTAACATATATTTTGAAAATAATCACAAAGCTTCATGACAGCATAAAGAGGTGGCTAATTTTTATCCCACAAATTTAAATGTTGAAAAAATATGGGTGTAGGGAGTTACCTTCTTAAAAAAAGCCTGCCTGCAAGTAAACAGGCAGCTCTCAGATATACATGTGTGTAACTACGAAGGGTGAAGAAGGGTGTTGCTGGGGAAAACAACAAGCATTTATACTCAGACACCCTTCTCTAGATTGATGTGGGTTATATTAAACTGGGTAAATGTTTACTTCGGAGATTGTAGCCTCTCTTGACTGGTTGAACTGACATGGTCCGGTTGCAGATGTGCTGAGACTTCTTAGAGAAATATTCATAGGGAAATACTGCCCTCTGTTGCAATTTAGAAAAACTTCATGTAGTCACAGCAGTGAATAACACACGAATGGAAAAGTACTTACAGATTTAAGTATTAAGTGTTTAAGTATTTGTCAGTATCAACATGTTTACAATACATTTAAAAGACATGATGTATTTCTGACAGTAGAGTCACAGTAGAGTCACAGTGTTTTCATCAGAGCACCGGCTCCTTTTTCCTCAAATGTGCATGTGTGCATTTGTATTGGTATGAGTATGTGTTCGTGTTTGTTTTAGGGCTGCAACTAACGATTGTTTTCATTATCGATTAATCTGTTTTCTCAAATAATCGATTAGTTGTGAAAAATGTGCATAAGTGTTTCCCAGAGCCCAAATATATTCAGTTTACTGTCATGGAGACCAGAAAATATTTGCATTTGAGAAGCCCTTATGTGTGTGTGTGTGTGCGCGCATGTTAGTGTTTTTATATGACTTTGTGAATGTGTGCATGCCTGCATGTGTGTGTGGTCCAACCAGGTGTTTAAGAGTCCATGTGTGAACATATTTTGCCTTTGGCTAGTGAGAGCCCTCACCTTAACTACCGATTAATAACATGGTTCCCACACTGGGGGACACTTCATGAACTTTCCAGAAGCCTTCGTTGTACATCAGTAGGATCCCGTTGATAACTGTCATTACCCTGCTATCTTCTCTGATGTTGCTTTGACTTGGTGGGAATATGACTGTTGTGGACAGCTGATATAGTATCCAAGGTTTGACTTGTGTAACGCAGCGTATTTCACCTGACACTCTATGTGGTCATGTAGGATGGTACGTGATTTGACTGACCCAGTCACCTTAGGTGTGTAACTGCTTTGCATGCCCAAAGCCAGCTCTGTTTTGTTTTTATTTAAATCGGTCACCTTAAAGTAGGGTGTAAAGTGTCCTTGAAGGAGTTTCAAAGGGGGCCATCAGCTTAATAAAGACGGGTTTAATTGAACTAGAAATAAGTAGAGACTATTTGATAAGTTGGGAAGTCTGTGCTGATGGTTTGTGTTGTCCATTAGAACCAAAATCACTTGGAGTCACTTATTTTGTTCAAAAAAGGAAAGGTGCGTAAATATGGCCTTAGTGTCTTAACACACATTTCTCTCAGGACATCTTTCATGATATGCAACTATATATGATATTCTAGAAATCTATTATGAAATTATGTTCAGACTGACATAAAAATATAATCTATCCATCCATAATACCCACTTATCCTATTCAGCATTGCAGAACCTGGACCATCCCAGCTCCCATCGGGCAAGAGGCTAGCACATGTATAACCATTCACATTCACCCTCTGTAGGTTCCTGATTAACGTGTCCATTTGAATTCACAAACCTAACCCTCCATTTCTCTGTCTTCCAGAAGACCTGACCCCCTCCATCATGGCGGCGAGACCCTCCATGGCGCTGGCCCTGGGTCAGCAGCAGGTTGCAGGTTTGGCAAGAGCCGCCACGTTGGAGCAGCTGAGAGAAAAGCTGGAGACCAGCGGTGGAGGAGATGGGCCAGAGAGGAAGATGGCCCGCCTGGCGGAAGAGCAGCAGCGCCTGATGCAGCAGGCTTTCCAACATAACCTGCTGGCCATGGCTTCCCAAATGCCCATGAACCTGCGCATCGGAGCCCCCACCATTACCACCAGAGGTCAGTGATGCCACTTGACGATATTCTGTTGAACCAACATTCAACTTCCCTTGTAGTTTGACACATCATTGTTTAAATTAACATTTTTCCACAGAGGTGAATGACCAAAGTGACCTCTAGTGGATATTAAATACTCAACAAAAATATGATCACATTGACAGTGACTCCGATCAACTGCAAAGAACTAATGTCAAAGTTAAATCTAAATTCCACAGTTCTTATTATGTTCAGATAAAAATTACAAATATAAAATCATTGCATAAATGTTCAGCCCTTTAACATAAGTAGTCATGTTAGTTTAAAATGGGAAGCAATTTGGAGGCAGAGCATTTGTAAGCATTTGTAATTGCACATTTACAGAAACTGTTAGCAGGGGTCCTATTTACACCTCATTTCTTCATGAGCATAAGAAGTACATGTAATCTTTAAATCAGTAAGCAGAAAAGGTTTGCAGGCAACTGCTAATATAATTAATTTAAATTAAATTAAATTGTATTACTGTTGGGATTTTGAAGGAAAATATGTTACGTGAGTACACCAAACAAAATCCTCAATGCACTGTTATTCCTGTTTCTTCAGATGAGAAGCAGCAGGACATGTCTCTGAGCATCTCAACCAATGGAAATGCCAGCATCACTGTCTCAGTGGAGGTCAATGGCACAATCTACTCAGGTTTGTGTGGGACATATCATCCATAAATAGTAATAATGTCGTGATGCCTTTACTTTCACTTGTTTAATGGTGCTGTTAATTGTCCTTGTAGTGATAAAGGCGCCATGTTTATGCAATGATGTCACCCGTTTTCCTACAGGAACTCTGTTTGCCCAGAAGTCTGGAGGGGCCCCTGGGCCTGCTGTGTCGGCAGCTGCTGCTTCAGCCTCCCCTGCTGGAACCAGCACTAGCTTTGGCTTCTCTGCACCCCTGGCTCAGACCCTCAGCCCCTCGTCCTCCTCCTCCTCCAAGGGTCCCAGCTCGGCTGAGCCGGCCCCCAGCGGGTCACCCTAACTCAGGCTGCCCTTTGTACCTGCTCCCCAGGCCTCTCTTCCACCGGGAGGCCCAGCAAGAATATACAGTACAATGAGAAACCGATAAGAATAACAGACTGTTGCACAACAAATACCTCATCAACCCTGTCAACCTCTTGGCTGTCCAATCATGAACACAGAGCCCAAGATTATTATATGACAACACGTGCCCTAACGCACAGCTATGCAGTGTATTCAACATACAAACACGCACTACACTACAAACACACACAACAACAACATATACAGACACACACTCTACACATAAACACACTTGTTAATCCAAATGTACATGCTAAACACAATCAGCTCAGCCAAAACCCACTGACAGGTGTAGTCACAACTGAACTTGAAAAGTTTTATCTTACGACATTTTGTTTGTTTGTTGCCATTTTGTTGTCTTTTTGATTTTGTGTTTTAGAATGATTTTTTTTCTCTCTCTCTTTTTACATACCTCAAATCAAGTAACCTGCAGTGGTGTCTTTACCTCAGGAGCTGTAGTATATTTAACCCAAATCAAACTTTATTTTTGTATTCTTTTTGACCTAGTTGCAATCAGGGGAAGTCGGGGTAACTCCCACCAGTGGAAACTCATGTGTAGAGCACCCACCTCACAGTGACGAGCCTCCAACCCGGGCCGCTCAGGTTTCTTTAACACACTGTAGCCTCTTGCTGAACTGAAACTGGTGAACAATCAGATGCTGTAGATCAGCACATCAAATACCTGATTTCACACATAACTCTGTCCTCAGTTCAGATCACGTTAAGTCCATTATAATAGTTGGAGGGTTAATGATATATACAAACCAAACTGTAAACTCTCACTAGCAATGCACAGGATTTTTACACCCACCTAAAATTCAACTTATTGCAGTCAGCTGTCTTCAAGCACGTAGCACACAAAGTTGGGGGAACAGCAACTCTAATCCACCCACAGCAGGCCGAGCAGACCCTGAGCTCCTTTCTCCAGCCGGCCCCTGTCTGTCTGTGTTACAGAGAGGCCGCACAGCATCAGGTTTGAGTTTGGTGTCCCCCATTTTGTTTGTGCATCCTCCCTCCAGCTGCAGCAACAGAGCTGAATGTCATTTTGACGGCGTCATCGTTAATAGCGTAGACCTCACAGTGGCCTCTCTGCTCTGGAGGGCGTCTCTCTCTCGCTCTCTCTCTCAGGAAGGAAAGTGACAACTGCAAGGAATCACTGTTAATTTAAAGACGAGGGGAACAAACGGATTCTTTACTGAAGAATGCACAAGTCTACGCGACTGTTCAAGAATACCTCATCAGACACTCGAAAAGAGAGCCACACTACATACCTCATACGGCCGCAAAGCCATGGAGACTTGACGCCCCAACCCGGGATGGAAGTCCTACCTGAACTGACACTGAACATGAACGTGCTGACACACTGCTGCTGCTGCTGGTTTTTGGGGACAAACAGAACTGGGGTGGTAAACATCTAGCTCCTCCTGTATTTACTTGTAGAACTTGTTTTATGCTTGCTTGCTTTTTTCTCTTTTCTTTTCTTTTGTTCCTCAAGTTGTTGTCTGAGAAGAATGATATATATCTGCATTGTTTGTTTTTTTTCAGGGAAGAGGAAAAGAATAGTCGGTTCCTCACTGGCACGTGTAGATCTGTAGGATTGTTAGCCGGTTTCAAGGTTGCAGGAGTGCAAAAAAAACATGGAAAAACAAACCATGTTACATTTGACTGCCAACACCTTAATCACAGTTAACACGTCTTCTTTCATGAAAGCGGCGAAATGATATGCATGTGTACAATCATGTGACCAGTGTTTTGACACCCTGATCTTCTGGTTCACGCTAGCCTCTGGTTTATTGCACAGCTAGATACCAAAGATTAGCCAGGTCGCTCCTCTTGATTGGTCCCTCGTACAATCCTGCTGCACTGCACAGCAAAGGCAGTTCAAGGTCTATTTTGGACTTCAAAATGTTGCCTCTAATCTCGTTTAATCTGAATTTGAGTTTTTTTTTGTTTTTTTCCTAAGCAAGTGAAAACATCTTTAGGTGAGGTAAATTCCCTTGTTTCACGGCATGACTTGATTAGTGGAAATGAAAAATATGTCCATTTAAAACTGGATGCAAGTATCAAAATCTGACTATATAACATGTAACGATGGGACATTTTTGTTAGCAGATATTTAGGTGTTGTTATCCAGAACAGTATCCCAGATGCTGGGGCTTTCCTGAGCTGTCTCCCTAATTTAATCTTTTACATTTAATTGGCTCTTGGGGCTGGTTTTCAACACAACAGTGTTGACAGAGCTCCACAAGTCTGGCCTCTGTATGAAAACACCCACTTCTTAATAATCCAGAAACGCCTGCATTGTATGTTTTTTTTTTCTCCCTTTAATGTAAAATGTTAGCATTTTGGAATACCATAACAGATGAAAATGAATTTTCTATCTTTATCTGTGTTAAATGTGAGGCATTTGAACAGTTTAGAAACCTCTCCAAGCCCAGTGTGATCTGAGGTGGGCAGCCTTGTTGCTTTATTAGACTTGAGCCATTACGTGTCAGGTTTTGCAGACGTTTTGCAGTGAACATCACAGCTGAAGCTTTGAGGACTTTGAGGACGGTGCCGTAAGTCCTTTTGGTGTACCCTCCACAACCCTGTATGACACATAACTGTATTTTATAAAGGTGAGAATTGTAGATGCTGCCTTAAAGTAGTTGCTGGTGAGATCCAGCCAGTGCAGGTTTTACTCCTCAACTGGCTGGGAAGATTTCTCTCTCTTAAAGTTTAATCCTTTGGAGAGTAATCAATTTTTATTTTGGTAAGCAATTCAATCAGACGTTAGACACCAGTCGTCATTCATGCTGTTGCATTGACAGCTGAGATTTGCTATTTATTTGTGGAATTTTATTTTATTTTTTCCTGGTGGACCTTGTTTTTAGTAAGTTGAGCTTAATCATTTAGGCTGTGCTACTAAAACATTTTTTTGTTTCTAAGTCCAAGCTTTCTGTGTCATCTGCTTAGTCTAAGCAATGACTGTTTTGATAGTGTAGCTTCACTGCCTGTGTGTGTGTGTGTGTGTGTGTGTGTGTGTGTGTGTGTGTGTGTGTGTGCGTGTGTGTGTGTGTGAGACAGAGAGAGATTTAAAAAAAAGCGGGTTCAGTATATACAGCATGTGGTTGCAGTTCTACGATGTGAACCACACCTGTGGAGTACCACACTTACATACACTTGGAATAACATTAAGGAAACTGCAGGTGCCGTCACTGGTACGTCTGTTATATCACAGAAGGAGGAGCTCGCCTAAGATGACTCAAATTCAGTTTCAGTTCAAGTTTTGATGACACTTTCAAAAGTCTTTACATAAAGGATTAAGCACTCTCCAGCATTAGCCTCTCATTTTGTTTATTACTCCCAGTCTTCTGCTGTTGAAGGGCACTTTGCTGATCATTGTGTGGAAGCGGAAAGTTTGGAGGGTTGGTCATTCACTTCTCTCTGACCCTCAGGTCACCTCACTGACCTCCAGGCCCCTGCCACCTGACATGCTGCGTGGATGAGTATATATGATGTGTTGTACCTGTAAGTCTGTGTGTGTTAGAGACCGCCCCTACCTCGTCATACCACAATACCTCAGGGCAGTGGGCTGCAGTCACTGTTGCGTTTGATGTTGAAGCTGCATTGAGGGACGAGTACTGGCGGAAGCTGTGGTCACTTTGCTGAATGCTACTTTGGTTTTGGTGTTGCATTTTTGTATTTTTGTCGTCAGTAACTGCAGGCAAGGTCTCGTCACTCAGGAAGCTGTGAAGTTGGATGTCTGCAGAACCTTTTGTCTCAGATGATTTTGGAGTTGATTCAGTTGTTTAAATTGTTTTAAAAACTAACCTGATCTGTGTAAAAACAGGCGCATATGCAAGTGGTTATCGAATACCTCATTTATCAATTTTATGTTTTTGGCTTGTACAATGCTCCGTATATTAATTCAACTGTGGGGTTTGTGCATATTTTTGTACTGTTATTATTATGGACATGATAATAATGATATTACTGATATTATAGTTTTCTCTTTGATTAAAGCAAACAAAAAAAAAAGGACAAAACACATGAATGCTTGTAAAAACTGGTTTGTGCTGATTGTATTTAAGAGGAGCACTTTTCCAAAGTGGTTTTCACATTCAGTTTTGTTCATATTAGTAATATAAAGATATGGTTCTCAGGGCTTTAAACTTGTATGTCATGATAAAGTTTTACTTTATATCTTATTTTCATGTGTGTTTTTTATTTCCTCTTTAAAAGCTTTAATGTCACCATCTGATATGGACATCGCAAACGTCACACCCATTGCTACTTATCTCTAGTTTCTAAATGGCTATAACTCAAAGATTAGAGTCTTGGTGACACCCAGAAGCATTTTCACATCCTTTAAAGTGGACTTTCATTACATAGGAAGGTGTCTGTGTCACAGGTTCAGCAAGTTCCCCAACAACAAAAACCTCCTTACAGCTCGATTATTGATATCTGTAAGTTTGGTTATTCTGCAAATATATCAGCCCAGCCTTTTTATGAGTCATTCTGGCTTTGGGACGTGCCGATATTTAAAAAAGCTCATTAACATTTCCCAAATGAGTTTCATGTGAGAGCAATCCTAGCACATCATGTTCAGGAAATGTCACAATGAAAGTTGTGAAAATTCCCATCAACCCTTTCTGTATTTCCCCATCAGTGATGATTCTGGACCATTTAGAGCACAGGGGCCATACTGGAGCCAGTAGTTTTTGAAGGACACGGACAAATTAATAATGAAAGAGATTGAAACTGGCTGTGTGTATGAGGAAGTCAAGTGACGCCGCCTCTTTGAAGGCAAAATGTGAAGTGATGCATGTAGCCTGCTGCCATCATTTTACAGCAGTTGCATTTATATAAAAAAAGGGAACAATGCACATAGACAAGGTTAATCATTTTATATTCTTAAAAAAAAATATTCACCACAAACCTCCGGTATACAGCGATGAGCGATGCCAATTTTTATTGTATTCATTACCCTGAGGGACAATAAGGCACAAATCACCTTATTTGTCTTTACTTGCAATTACTAGCCATCAAGTGCAAAGACGTCATCCACCCTGATGTGATTTACACAAAACAGTGACTCCGAGATACAACATGTTAAAGATTGTGTACAACTATATCATTAAGTATTACATGTATCTTCATCCAAGATTTAAAGTGCTAAGATTTCCTGAAAATACTGGTGGAAGGAATTTAATTATGGCTCTGTTCATATAAGCTCAAACATTAGGAAATATGGCTCAGTCTGTTGTAACGCAAAGGCTGTCAAGCAAGTCTGAGGTAGGATGCAAGAGAGGAAAGTACTGCTAAGAAAATGTCCCCTCCATTCAGACAGAATTTCACATTAACGGCAACGGATGCAAGACACTTACAGGTTATATTTCAAAATCATACTACTACAAATATTGTAAGACTCAAGTTTTTTTCCTCTTAATCTACATAAAAGTGGTTTCAATACACCCACCACAGGTTTCCTGCATGCGGCACCAGCATCTGGTTTTCTGAAATATAATCTTTCAACAATAAATAAATAAAAGCATTAAAAGTTCATTTTTTTTTAAACCAGTTTCCCAAGTTACAACTCTACATGTATTTCGTACTACAAAGATAGTAGCAGAGGAGACATAAGTTGTATGACATATAACAAAGTAAACCAAGTTTTATCATGTTTCTGGTTTCCAAGACAACCATGGACATCTTAATAAATCTACTTTGGTTCTGGTGACTGGCTCCACACGCTTTACATTGAAATTGGTACGCGAACGGAATTATTATTAACATAATCAAAAAGTTTAACTACAAAATATTGCATCATTATTGTTTACATTCTGCGCAAAACGTCAAGTGCAGTAAAGGATTCAGAAATACTGTAAGAGGAGCAATTCAACATGTATTTTCTACACTGCTCATAAAAATAAAATAAAAAACCAAGGGAACAATTAGATCAGACATCAGATCTTGATGAACAAAACCGTTCAAAATCTTTACTGTACATTGTATGATTCACAGAACAAAATGACGTGTCAGTGGAAACCAAAACCACCAACCGATTGAGGGTGGAATACAGGTAAAAAAAAAAAAACTGAAATCACGGCAACTCATAATGTGACTCAGTAGTGAGTATGGTCCCCACGTGCCTGGATGCACTCCTGACAACGTCTGGGCATGCTTCTGATGAGATGGCAGATGGTGAGACCAGACCTGGATCAGGGCACGCTACTGCTATGGCCCACTGCACCAGCACACGGTCTGACAATGGCTCTCAGGATTTCATCCCGGTACCTAACAGCAGTCAGGGTATTGTTGGCTAGCACATGGAGGTCTGTGTGACCCTCCAAGGATATGCCTCCCCAGACCATCACAGACCCACGGCCAAACCAGTCATACTGGATGATGCTACAGGCAGCATAACGTTCAAACATGGCATCTCCAGACTCTTTTGCATCTGTCACATGTGCTCAGTGTGAACCTGCTCTCATCTGTGAAGAGAACGGGGGGGGGGGGGCGAATGGCAGTCTAGTGTCACGGTGCTAGGCTGTGAGCACAGATCCCACTAGAGGATCTGGAGTCTGTCAGTTTGGTCAGAAACATGAACACCAGTAGCTCGCTGGAGGCCATTTTGTAGGGTTCTGCTCTTCCTGTCCCTCCTCGCACAAATGAGCATATACTGGTCCTGCTGCCGAGTTGATGCCCTTCTTCAGCCCTGTCCAGCTCTCCTAGTGTAATGGCCTGTCTCATGGTATCTCCTCCGTACTCTTCAGACCGTGCTGGGTCTTTTTTTTGCTTATACTTCCTAACTGAACAGATAATATCCCTGAAGTTTAATTTACATGATGTTATACTGTGATGATTATGTGTTCCCTTCATTTTTTGAGCAGTACATTTGAAGGCTAGAACTAATTATGAAATATAGAAATTCTAGCAATTTTAATAAAAGCATTAATTAATTAATGCTGCACTCCTAGCTACTGTATGACTACAGACAGGAGTTTATCACACTTGTATTCGTATCATGTTATTTACTCGAGACTAACAAGACAACTCTTGATCAGAACAGCCATTAGGCAAACCCAGACCAGTGGGCAGGATGAATGCACCCCCGCCCTGTTCTCCAGTTGTATTTGGTACTGTGCCAGGACTCTGCTGTAGCCCATCTCCTCCGACACACATTTGTATGTTCCCACCTGCTCGGGACCCATGCTGTCTATCAGATGAAGGCACCGCTCCTCCATTAAGTTGCATGATGTGGAGCTTTCACTGTTTGGGGAGCTTTTAAGGTGATGCCAGGTGTACTGGGCGTGATGGGACGACACCGGGCACTCGAGGAAGTACTTGGACTGAGAGCGAAGTTTGATGCTTCCCTTGGCCTCGTCTGCATGTGTATCTGGGCTACGCACTGGGAAAAGAACACAAGTAAGTTTGTTTAACCTTAATACATATGTTGTTTTGTTTTTTTTATTCAATCTTTATTTAACCAGGCTTGTTTGGCAAGACTCTTGGAAAGGATGTTGAATCACTTGGGTCCAAGCAAAAAAACATATCTAATGGCTAAGTGAAAGGGGTGGATGGCCAAACCACCCCTTTCACTTAGCCATTAGATATGTTTTTTTGTAATATAGTCAGGCGACTAAAACAACTGAAAGATGAGGTAAGAATTCAGCAATATTTTTTCCTTCTGAAAGACAGGTAAGGCTCGTAAATTAAAACTGCAGCACAATACTGTACCACAGATCAGATGTCAAGGGCAGCATTCATTGTGGCAGGGGCATGACTAAGCCAAAACCACATAGCATGCAGAGCACGGCTACTTCAGACACATCTAAATAGCCATGTCCTTTGTTTGGAAGTTTCCCATATCGTGTGAAGCATTTGGCAACACAGGAAGTTAAGAGTTCGAATCAGCCTCACTTAACAGGCACACAAAGACAGGCAATATTGAATATGCCTGATAAAAAGATGTGACGTAGTGGATGTAATCTCAGGGGCTGCTACTTTCAAGACAAAAACATGAAGACCGTGTAAATCATGATTCCTGAGAGAAGCTGCAGAGAAATTACCGTGTGTAACGGGACAGCTTCAGCACAAACACTGTAGGTGAACATGAATTAGTGTGCTTGTGCCTAAAGAGCTTAGCTATTGATGTGGGGATAAAGGTGGCTGTGTTGGGTGAAGATGATGATTTACCCGTGTCCTTACAGTGACCCAAGCACAGCGCGCACACACACACACACACACACACACACACACACACACACACACACACACACACACACACCACTCCTAAACGGGACAATGTTACTGACTTAATGTACTCACTGAGCTACTGAGGCAGTAATATGTAAAGTCCTGTCTGCATTTAGTTATTACCAACATGGTTTGCGTGTAAATGTAGTTAAATGTTTCATTTGCAGAGTGTTTGCCTGTCATGACCATGCCAACAAGGCAAGTAGTTTGATGAAAGAGAGATATTTGAATTCAGAAGGTGTACGGTTGTATTTTGTTTAATAAGGAGAATCAATAATAATGTTTTAAACTAAAATGCTGCCCAGATCTCAAATATTGTACTTTTAAGAAGACAGTTTGATCGGTACACATAGAGAATTGTTACTAAAGTAGTCCACCCATGTTTTAAATACACATAAGCTTTTTTTTTTTCCCCAAAAAAGGGATCAGTGAACAGAGTACAGCCACAAGGCAGCACCCATGAAGACATTTTTGGAAGTTTAGTAACAGCAGCTATAAAATAAAGCTGGGCATACATTATACAATTTAAGAAATGTTGTTGAGAATTGTTTGCAATATAAAGCCAAAGCTCACAATTTATGTGATCACACTCAACGGTCTGATTGCCAAGCAACGACCTTAGTGTTCACAATGTACGTGTAAAATAGAAAATAAAACAGCTTATCAGCCCCTGCAGACCGTTAACATGTAGCTCACTAATAAGGAAGGATATTGCCCTCAGTTTGAGAAAAGAAGTAGCTGTGCTGCAGGATGCGAGGTTCTTTGATAAACTATATTTAACATTGCTCTCTCTCCTGGCAAACTGTGTGTGTGTCTAATGTTACTCAGTAAGTGTACAGTTTAGAGAGAGAAAAAGGCTGAAATATGCTGGGGTTTCAGATTGTGCAGACAACAATAATAAATGTCAGATTTGATAGACTTCTCAAATGTCATAAACAATTCATTATTGATAACTCTTATAATCACTACAGATTCGTGTGTTCAGATGTTGATCCAGGGTTTCGTATATGCATTTGGACTGATTACTATAGTATTAAGAAGGGAGGGGTTCCAATCAAACTACATAGGCACAGCGCTTAGATTTTCATGCAGGCAATTATCATAAATTATATTAAAGTAACTTTAGAGAAGTAGTTTGACATTTGCCCAGCTGTTTCCAGTCTTCATGCTAAACTAAGCTAACCGGCAGCTGGGGGTGAAGCTTAACACATTACTTAGCGTAGAGTCATGAATGTGCTACTCTCAGAAAGAAAGCGTTAAAATGTCCAACTACTCATTTAAACATCAATTTCAATATAATAATTGAAATGTAAACTACAAATGGCAAGCAAACATTTTGTAATTAGCTAAGAAGAAATGAGAGAACTTTCAGAATTACACAAATTACATGTGACCATCTGATGTGTTGTGTTCCTTTGAATCACATGTTAGGCACACACACTTAAATTTCAGTTACTCCCCCCCCACCCCCATGTATCCTGTATCCAGCTAGGCTGTAGTTTCGATGCAGTTCAGATTTAAGGCAAACTTGTTTTGACCTTGGATTTGCAAGCATGAAATTAGCACATAGTGTCTGTGTTAAACCACAAAACACAGGAACAGATAAACTTCTTTAAAAGTATGTCAAACTTCACAGCTAGCTATGTGAAAACACCTAAAATATATTGGTCTCAGACAATAGGCTACAGACTGGGCTTTTTAATGCAATAAACATCTACATACCAGGCTGCTGCCTTGACACAGATAGGCAGATGGTATGGTTCCCTTGGGCCACATCCTGCAGTGTGTTACTGTGAAAGGAAAGGAGTATCGGAGTTAGAAAATCTGTTACACTGAAGATGAGTGTTAGAAAAACTACATATAGGCCTACTGATATTTAAACTGATGTTATTGCAGAGAACTTGACTCGGTGCTTCCCATATTCCCCCCTTTATTCCCATATTTAGGTTGAAGTTTGGGGGGTTCTCTAGATTCCACAAATATCCACACCAGTATACCAGTCTTCACTCAAGCCACACATTAGGGAACACCTCCGGTCATTGAATTAAGATATTACAGATGCACTGCCAGTCGGACTATTACTCAGAGTAAGAATAGACACACCTCCAGTTTCATTTCTTAGTCAGCTTGTCCGTATGTGGGCAAGCAGGATGCATGCGTAATATTTATGATGCATTACCTGTACATGAACAAGTGAGCTCAAGTATCAAAGTAATCGACAACATCACAGAAGGTGTGCGTTGCTTTAGGGGGGAAATAAATGAGTGTGAAGGGGGTGGCAGGGTAGGAATGTGTCTGTATATAGGTGCCAAAGTTTAACCACCTACCCACCAACCACAAATTGAGATAAGTTGATATGTTCTAATTCGTCCTTCCTGTTTACAGAGAACACAGTCTGTCAGGTTTAAAAGTAAAGTTAATTTCTGGTCAACTTGTGATCACTCTTTGCCAGCTGGACTAAAACTGTATGTGTAAAGTGAGAATGTAATAATAATAATAATAATGCACTCAGAGTGCATATCTCCGCCAGGCCTCTTATCAGTCATTGCATGTGTTATCAATGCCTTTTTGGCCTTTCGCATCACTTCACCCCATTTAGTCTGTACTGACTTTTCCAAGCGAACGTCAGGTCACGTAGTATAAAGAGCGACCAGTCCATGTACGGACAAGATCAGGATGGATTGGTCAAACAAATACAGCTTTTATCGTCACAGTATGAGGGTTTATTTTTAGAGAAAACAGGGTTTTTTTTATACTTACTGACTTACTAACTGATAGATAAAAATTTCTTTAATGTGAAAAAAAGTCTGTTACATTTATTATAATGAGAAACAGATGATGCTGTACTCACTTACCCCAGTCAAAAAGTCAACTGACTGTTGTTCAGCTGACAGACCTCATGACAGCTATTTGCTCTGTGCCCTACTAAACCAACAAAATGCTGAAAGCTTTGCACGAGAACTTGATGCAATGCACACTGAGGATGTGACTCAGAAAGAAGTGGGTGGCCCACTTATCAGAAGGTTAGTGGTTCAATCCCGAGCTCCCCCAGTCTGCATGTTTAGGTGTCTTTGGGCACTTAATATACTTAGTGTGAATGTTAGTTTCCTGATGGCCACTGACTATGTAAATGTGACACGTAGTGCAAAGATGTTTGAGTGGTTGAAAGGTGCTTTATAAGTGCAGTCCACTACCATTTAAACTGCCGCCACACCAACACCTCAGTTTATTACTTTCCTATAGTCTTTGTATTGTCAAATCCCTTGTGTTTCGTTTCTTTAAATCTAACTGTGGAGTGTGAAGTGAAATCATGGCTCTGAAGTGATCATTCGTTTCGGGCAGTAATAAAGTCAGACATGTAAGTAGCTCTTGCATTTTGAAGTTTTGGTGTTTCAATTGCACATAATAACAATGAAGCTTGGAAAAGATCTACATATATTTCTACACTCTTGATGCTGCAAATGTTATGTACCCATGAAAACCACTCCTGCAGCATAATCATAATCCACTCCTCAGTATTCACTCATTTTTTCTGCCAAATAATGGATTAACAAAATAAAAATCAGACCCAGTAATGCAAAATGTAACATCATTTAAAATATCATCCAAATGGTAATGACAGATTCTTATAAACACTGATGCCATCTTGCTTAGACCAATGAAAGAATAAACCACAGTCTTTACTTTACATACTGTGCTGACAAACAAAAACAACGGACAGCAGTGGAATATGTGTTGTAGTGTTGTTAAAAGACTTCTGGTACTAAAGTGGTGCTTCTCAAAAGGTTGGTAATGTGTACAAAATAAAGTCTGCAAGCACAGCAAATGTTCTGTACGATAACTGGCGTTGCGTACTGGTTGAGTGTTGAGATAATTTGTAAAAATGATTAACACTGTCATCACAGTTGCTTCATACTGGAAATGAAGACTCTTTAGCAGGTGCAGTTTGTAGTGAGATGTAGCAAGCTCACACAGTACACCATTAAGCAGATTAGCTTGAATACATGTGTATGAATTAATTAAAAAAGGTATCCTGTGGGGTTTTTGGCCAGTAGTAGTGCAATACACGAGTAGATGGGCGACGCAAAATACATTTCTGCCACTGGTTTCATGCTATTCCACTGATCAAAAATGAGCAGTGGTAATGTGATAAGAAATGTAGCAGTGTGCGTGTAAACAAGGAACTATTTAAGATGGAAGTTTTTGTAAGTGTTTTTTTGGTGACAAACAGTCAATGTAAAAAGCCTTTGTTGGTTCACATGAAAGCTCCACGGAGCATCTTTAAGCTAAGCACTACATGTGATGTTTGGATGTGAAATGAAAGTTTATGTTTAGATATTTAGATTAAATGTGGTCTTACGTTGTTGCAAGGGTGCAGCTGATGCCGTTCCAGCCGCAGTAGGGATCTCTGGCTAATACACACTGCTCACAGTTGTCTCCATACTGGGCACAGTTTGCCACATCCAGTTGCACAAGTTCACTTCTGGAGTTCACATACAGATTCCTCTGCGATGATACACATTACAGATGGTTTTGAATGGTACAGGGCCATTGCTGACCTTTTCATTAAAAACAAAACTATCCTTGTAAAAAAGTTCAAACTTCATCTTCTTCAGGAAGCACAACACTTTCACTATAACCAATATTGTCATATGACTAAAAGTCTACCATACTCCCACTCTTGGGTCATGGAGAGGAGAATAGTTGTGCTATGGTGTTGCCAGCATTACTCACAGAGGAGGGGTGAAGGATGATGCTGAGGATGTGGGTCGTGTGGTTGAAAGGTCGATACTCAGCGTTGACAAAGCTGGAGGTTTTATTCTGCGTCACCTTATGAACCCCTCCATTATCTGTTTAAAGAAACAGGAGGAAGGATGACTAAAATAAACCTGTTTAAACAAACCACACAATCCAAACCAACCCACACTCATATCTCATGTTGCATCACCTCATATAACTCTTCGAACAAAGACTACGATGACTAAATGCTTAATTAAAAAAATTACAACATCTGTTGAGAAACTTGTGTGAACCTGGCCTCCAGTAAATACTATTCATGTCAAGAGAATGATGATTAAAAAGTATGAAAAAGGCTGAAGTTCTTCTTTAGGAGCTTCCTCTTCCTTATTTGGCAAAGACCAACAGGTTTAGACGTTGCCAGTTTGTGTCATTGTACACCAGTCTTTAGTACGCGTACTGAGAGGCTCTATGACTTGCTTTTAATTCTTGTAGTGGGTTGATTGTCGACAGCATCTCACATTAAATATACAAAGGTCAAAGTCAGCTTTAGCAAGCCAGATTTGGTTTAAACTTTCACATCCTATTTTCCACTTTTAAAGCCATAGTTAGACTTTTCAAAACCTACCCTCAGCCTTTCAAATGTTGAAATTAAAGTTAATTTGTGCTAATATATACTGTACCACCTTGGTGTTTGTGTTACTCTGTACTTATTTAGCCAAAACTGTAATTACCAAAAAGAAACAAATTAGATTTTTATATATTTCTATGCAGTCATAGCACCTCCTCTGCTGATGTTCTCTAGTGGGTGTGAATTTTTGATACCACCGAAGACGTTAGTATTGTAACTTGACTGTTGGAGCATTTAATTTCCAACAAAGAGTTAGGCACGAGCCCCTGGGAACAGCACTGGGCTGTGAGGCGAATTACGCGAATTTGGCCAAGCCACACTGAATCTAGTCCACAGAATAGAGTGGCAACTATTCCAAGAAGAGTTTCACATTTGTTTTTGTGTGTTAAATTCCAGCTAACTTGTACCACACACACCTCATCACCCCCCCCCCCCCCCCCCCCCCCCCCCCCCCCCCCCCCCATATCCCCCGCCCAACAGATACTCTATACTAGCCGTCAGTGCTGCTGCTCAAAAATAGGTTGTTCTAATTTTTTCACCCAGTACAACAACCTATTTTTAAAAAAGGAACCCGTGTATGTAATCACTCTTAAATGTACACAAATATAAATATAAACCAGGCCTATTCTTAGTATCAACTTCCCTAATTAGTTTTACTGTATTACTCACTTAGTGACAGAAACAGGACCGGGGGGTGATCATTGCTCTTGTTCTGGGAAGTATGGGCGTAGATACCAGTGTAGCTGTGGTAATTAAAGAGAAGTGGGCCGGAGTTGTCCACAGGGCTGATCCATTTCTCCATCTCCAAAGTCTTCTTTATCTTCCTCAGGGTATCCGCAGTAATCTTTGTACTGTCTTGAACACACTGAAGAAATAGGCATGTTTTGGTTTTGGCTGCACACCAACTGACTGTTAAGCTTTCCTGTCAAGTGTTGTGTTCTCACACCGCACATGTGCACTCTACAATAATAATTTTAGAAACAATGGCTCCTCGATTTCAGACCGAGGTTGGGCAAATTGTGATTGTTGATTGTTGATGTGCTGAAATGTTGATTTGAAGACTGCATCAGTCATGTTTATTACTCATAACTAATAACTTGATCTACTTTGTAACTATATTTAAGCACATGGTTTGAAAGATAGCAGCTAGAGAAATGCCAGGAAACATTTTGTGATGAGACAAGTTTTTACATTTTTGAATCAGTTAGAAAGACACATACCTCTCTAGACCTGTCCTCTGAGTCACCTTTAAATGCGGAGGTTCTGAAGATGTTGTCAATATCTCGTATTGTGTAGATACACACAGCACTCATCCCCCTGCAGAGACACAGAGGTTAGCTGGTCTACGCAGACGTCTGCAGCAACAAGAAACTGCTGTGAGGTCTGTTAACAGCTGAGTTTAGGAGGAAGAGGACCTGAACTAAGCAAAAACAAAGTATAGGGGAAGACAGTCTACAAAGTTTTGCCCATTTTGTCAACTAACATTCGTCGTATTTTACGTCTTTATCCTCATGATGGTTTGTACTTGATTTGGTTAAACTGGCATACATAACAACTTGAGTCAAACTTGGAAAATATTGGCCCTCAGGTCTTTTTCAATATCATCGATCAGAAGTAGAGTCCTACCATTCATTTCTGAAGAGTGCATAAACCGTGGTATCCTTCCACTCTTGTGCATGCACAGTAGCCACATCTACCAGCTCAGAGAAGTGCTGTCTGCTGGTGGGGTCACCACAGAAGAGCCTTGCATTCAACTGGGACGTCCAGCTAAACTGCAGGTTGTTCTTGGGACCACCAGTATCTGCCTAGAAGCAACACAAACCCAAAGAACCAATCATTCCTTCATAATGCTAATGTAATGATTAGAATATGAAATGGATGTGGTTACACTTTACAGCAGGTACTTTGTGCACATATCGGATTGTCAATATTTTTTTCATATAGTCTAGCTAAATGTTTGTGGAAGTTATTTAATCCCAATTTATTAATCCTGCAGGCCTTACCATGCAAATCTGGGTCACAAAAGGGAGCCACATTTCACTGTCCAGGCTCGCCTCTTTGTTTTTTTCTTTATAGAAGGCATAAACTTTGTCCTGCAAGGGTTTGGGTTTCTGTCTGCTGACCACCAAACCCACATAGTGCTGCTCTAAAAACAGAAAATCAAAGTAATTATTTGTCTTTAAGGATAAATGAATGTTTAAGAGGACAACTTTTTGACAAAATAAACGTCCTTACAGAAAACCTCTCCATGCAAATACCTTTATTATTATTGTTTGCTGGTCCAACTTTGTTTGCCCCAAACTTGTGGATGCCAACAAAATCGTTAGATCCAGAGTATGTGATGTAGAGATCTGCACTTCCTGCTGATTCTGCAAAGACAGAACAAATGATTACAGTTGTTAAGGTACAATAGCAGCATCACTATGCTTTAAGTTTGCGGCAAGCGTGAGTTCATCTTTCATATTCCAGACACCAGTTTCTGCTGACAGGGACAGTATGTGTGGTATGAAAAACTGCTTACTGATAAGCAAAGTGTGTGTGAGGGGCATAATGTATCTGTACTGGTGTTGATGCCTTGTGGGAGTCTGGGGTGGCTAGTGGGTACAAGCAGGAAGCACAAGTGAAACAGTTGTAGCGAAGACAGAAACGAAAACCATGTATACAGTAGTGCTGAAAAGGGCATCGATTCAGCAAACACCTGCCCTGGATAAGTAGGAATGACATATTAACCCATGAGGATTAAAAAGTCTACAGCCATTATGGAAAACTGGTGAATCAGAAAGCAGAGATTCATCAGCAGATGCAAAAAAATTTTACAAAAACTCACCCACGAGGGCAGAATGTTCCCCTTCCTGTATGATAAATTCCCTTATGCTTTCTTCTATTTTTCCCAGTTTTTCAGAGGGAATGCATGTGGGTGACTGCTCTGATAAATTCTACAAGAAAACACAGTAGGTCTTAATGTATATCCGCTGTTCTCCATCATGGACAGCACAGATGTGATTTAATGATTCACTATACCCAATTGACACCTTCGCTAAGCCACGTCCCCCTTAGTTACTGTCCGACAAACTGTTACATCTGTCGGACTTTTATCACGGCGCTGCCACAGTCTATTATTGCATTTCCTGGATCTCAGAAAGAAGCAGACAGTTCTGCAGTTGCAGTTTGTGCATTTGAAGGCTGTATTCAGGTAGTCAGACCAACGTAAAGTAAAAATGACAGAGGCTAAAGCCTACCAATCAGAGTAAAAGTGAACCACCGTATTATTATTGACTACTGAGAAAGAGGACAACGATATTAAGGATCAACACTGCTTCTGTACAGCTGGGTAGGTCTCTATTCACTATTACAACCATTAAAAAGCAGAACAGTAGGGCTATATAATGCTACATTCTGTAGCAAGTTAGCTAGCGTTAACTAACTAACATTATATTAGGAACAATCCACAGCCTACATTTTCCTGGATTTGTTTCAGGTTTTGAAAAGTGAATCAATCATACTTCTCCTTTCAACCTCTCTGGGTAGCGACTGTAACTATTGAAAGTGACCCAGGAACAGTGTTTCACCATATCTTGTAAAAATACAGCAAAAAAAAAGCTAGAAAATTACTCTTTTTACATTAGAGTCAATGGATCGCAGCCATGAAATTGTCGGACCTCAGTTAGAGAGAGTCCTATATTGGGCTGGGATTGGCCAGCTACGTATGGGGCGTGGCTTAGTGAAGGGTCAGTTCAGAAAAGTGTGTGCATTTGGTGTTTTAACACATAGTCTCTTACAGGCAACAGCTGAACAAAACTTGTTCAAACTTCGTGTTGCACATCATTTATAGTCTTGCAACAGTATCAGTAGGTTGTTTCCAATAAACACAAGAGGAAGTGGCTAGTCCCACTGAGCAGTGATGTGCCACTGTAACCCGACAGATAAGAACGGATCTTCACCAGTGGGACATTCCCAATGTGTACAGCAAAACAGACAGTATTTTCCCTCAATTCTCAGTAACATCTGGTATATCTCCACAGCGTCCTACCATGTCACAGCACAGCGTTTCCCTGCCATCGGTTCCACACACAAACACCTGGTTGGCCTCTTCCCTTTTGTGGACCACAGAGATATTATAGTCACAATGCTAAATGACAAGAGAAAGGATTTCAGTTGATATTTCAATCAGATCTGACCAACATATCAAATGCTCTACTGTTTGGTATTAAGTAATGTTTTTTTTACTGCTCACTTCTCTGCTGCATTTTTTCCACAACACCTTTCTTTCCACAGGAGTCTGTGAGTAAAAGAAAAAAATTGCAGGACCATGATTTTTTCCATACCACTGTAAGTGAATGCTATCTGCTATTTGATTGTATACTCTAGTTATTTACTTAAGGCATGAGTTACCAGACTGTCCAAAATGCTCACTACCTGCTGAGGATTTTGCAAGTTGAATGAAATCAGGTGTTTGTGTCCAAAAGATGTCACGGTGTGTGGCTTTTCTTCCAGAACGATCTGTACGGGTGCATGGTGTCCAGGTAAAGGGAAACTTTTCACTGCAGAAAAAAAAGACAAGATAGTTAGAATGACAAATAAGGTGTCACAAATCCACCAACTCTTAGTTTGTTTTCAGCTGCTTTTGCTTTATCACTAACTCTCCTGTTGTTTCAGGTCATGCCGCTCTTTGAGGCCATGCAATAATCACGCATTGCCCTCACCTGGTTTCCCCCGGCCCATCTCCTTACCTGCGGCTTTTCAATCCCATCATCAGTTCCTCTCATCAGTTCCCCCGTATAGCATATACACAGGTCCACTTTCACTGTCAGATTGTCTTGTGATCAAGCTCTTCAGCAATTCCTGTTCTGTTTTTGCGTTTTCTGCCGGCTGTGACCATAGATGGTAATTAGAAGCTGACATTTTTTCAGGAATCCTGTTGTGGGATTCCTGTGGGATTCTCTTGGGATGGGAGTCAATTTCACTAATCGTCATGGGACGGGAACAGGACAGGAAAGAGAAGTCAACAGGAGCGGGCAGGACAGAAATCATAGGTCAGTTTTTATATAGAAATAATCTGTTCTAATATGAATAAACGCTATTTTCTCTTTTTAATTTTCTTTGGGAACAGGATGGGAGTCATTGTTCTAGGACTGGACAAAATTGAAAATCCACTCCCGTGTCACCCTCCACTATCAATTAGGATAGAGGCGTAGGAATGCATACCCTCTGCACTTCTGGTTCCAAATAACCAAGATGGCGTCGGCCAATTTGCCAAACTTAAAGCTTCAAAACGGTAGTCCACAAACCAACAAGTAACATCACGGTGGCTACGGAGCTGCTAGCATGACTGCAGTGTCTTAAGGAACCAGTATACTTTGTCAGAACTGCTTATCGTTGCTGTGTAGCAGGGCTTGTCAGTTGTAGATTAGGGGCCCCTCTAAAGACTAACTGACTTTAAAATGCTACTCGTTTTCTTCTTGGCGCAGTCTTTTGAAAAGTCCTGTTTTGTCCTGTTTTGCCAAAGGTGTGTGGTCAGCTTTGCCTTCACCCAAGTTAGCCTGCCACATCATCGTCAATTTTCTTCTACAAGTTTTGATGAGATCTGTTGTTGCCAGCTAGCCAGCAGCTAGCTTTATTTCATTCAGAAATTATATTCTCCCATCATTCAAATGCATGGCACACAGCCTGATGCCCTCATTGTGCAAATGTAAGCATTTTTAGAAGCACTGAGGCACAGACAACTTGTGGTAAAATGGGACGAGTGTCAGATTGAGGTTTGTTAATCAGCAAAATAAATGCTGAGTAAGTGGAAACGTGGGATAATGTACACAGCTCAAAAAACGAAGGGAATTGACCACATGTGACAGACGTAAAAGAGTCTGGAAGTGCTGTGGTGAAAGTTATGCTGCCTGCAACATCATCCAGACTCATTTGGCGGTGGGTCTGTGCTGGTCTGGGGCTGCATATCCTTGAATGGTCGCACAGACTTCCATGTGCTAGCCAACAATACCCTGACTGACACAAGTAAAAAAAATGGACAGGTCTTTTTCAGAGCAAACATTTTGATTTGCCATAGTTGTTGCTAATAATTAAGTGTCCAACCAGAGAGGGGAACACTTTGGATCACTGTTACACCACAGCAGTGCCTATCACGCCGCGCTCCAATGGGAAACTCTGATCATGTCATGGTCCACCTGATTCTTGCTTACAGACAGAAATTCTGTAAACCTGTAGTGAGGACATCAAATAAATGGACCAGTGAAGCTGTAGAGGATCTTCAGGCATGCTTGGACTGCACTGACTGGGATGTTTTCAGGACTGCTACCAACAATCTGGATGAGTTTAACGTTACAGCTTCTGTGAGGACAGCTGCATTCTAACACGGACCAAGGTGAGTTATAACAATGACAAACCTAAGCTAATTTAAGTTACACCGGCCCTAAAGGTTCGTCGGCCGGTAGCCATATGCCAGATTACCAGTCCACCCATGAGGCTACCCCGTTTAGACATCTGACGGACGAAGAACCGACTGTAGCGCATTGATCTTCATCAGAGGAAGAAAACCGAAACTGAAAACACTTGTGATCAGACAGCAGTAACATCATAATTTCACACAAATGTTCACTTCAGCACCTCTGATAAAATGCAGCTCACAGCTGCTTTAGAGGGAATAAATCATCCTGGAGACAGTTAAACAGCGGTGTCTCAGAGCGAGGGGGACAGAGACAGCAGGACACAGAGCGACAGGTGTCTGTGTCGCGGTCAGGTGTCGTGATATTCTCTCACTACTGCGCTGCGACTTTTATGTCAATACATGGACACTGACCGACAACATTTGTATTTAAATGTATTGATTACAATTTTGCCCCCGAGACAGCCTGCGTCGTGAAGATTATTGCTAAAGCCCCGGAAAAATGACGAAATGACGAAACCTCTCGCCACAAAAACAGCTTCTTCCCGTCTGCAGCTAGCCACTGACATTCCGCCCCCTTTCAAATAATACATGTCTCCGTACATGTATATTTCACTTCATATCATATCATGCACGAACCTGACACATTGCACATATTTGTTGTTAATTGTAAATTGTTGTTGTTCCATTGTTATTTTTATTATTTTATATTGTCAGTTGTATTTTTTTTCTCTATTATTCTGTTATTCTTTTTATTTTTCATTTGTTTATTACATATTTATATATTTCTACATCTATTTATGTCAGCTGTCTGTCTGCGTGTAGCACCTTAACACCAAAGCATATTCCTTGTATGTGGAAAACACTACTTGGCAATAAAGCTCATTCTGATAAGACATGATGATGGCTTTGTTCTATTTAAGTCCCAATGAGCCATGACAGTGTGACAGGACCCTGGAACTCAAGCAGCTAAATGGAATTCAGCCATCATTAATGTTATTTCTCTGTGTGTTTGCTACTGGGCCATTTCTATTGTTGTTGAAGTCACAACTTCCTCTAATTAGTTTAACTTGTTTTTGTCAGTTGTATCTTATTCTTCTTCATGGCCTACTTTTTAAATCCTGTGTGGTAGTTTTTTTTAATATCACCATAGTAGCCTATTCATATGCTGGCTTTATGGCAGTGAATAGTAGGTTTACAATAAATGTAATATTTGAAACGATGTTTTACGTTCCAATTATATCACACGGCATAAAGTTATATACTCTATACTATAATGTTATGACTCTAGTGCTCGCCTGTGTGTGACCAGGTAGTTGCGCTACTTTTGTAGCTTATGTTTAAAATGAACTTGGGGGAAAACTTCGTATTTCACAATTGTAAAACGCTTTCCTTGTCGTATTTTCTTAGGTAGGCTACATGAAATTCAGCGCGATGTCAAAACTATTTAATGTTCCGAAGTTGAAGAAAAAAATCGAAATATTTCATACCTGTGTCAGTGAAGACCATCCTCGGTGAATGCGCCATGTTCGCTTCTGTCAAACTATTGAGGCATGAATATAATAAATATACTGTTAAGCGTAAGAGAGCCATTTTTCCGTCTGACCAGTCAGAGACAGAAGTTACCTACTTCTCTGCCCTGAAAGCCTGAACTCACTACTTTAGAGGGCTGTCGCGTCTCTCATTGGATGTGGTAATATAAGGTTTTACAATAACCGCCTACACTAGGCTATAAGACAATCATATATTTTTACAAGGGGTCACTTTGTGTTGAAAAGTGGTGGGGACATAGGGGCTCAGATTAGGCGTGTGAAGAGACATTATAATGGTCTTGGGGGACTTCCCCCAGGAAATTTTGCTCTTTAAACATTTCCTGCCTTTTGGTGAAAGTTTCTGCACCAATTTATGGTGGAAATGTTTTTATCTATGTAAAAGGAAACACAAAATTCAGGTGGCAGGTATAATTTCAAAATACATAAATATAATTTAATATAATGCAGTGCAGGTCTCAGGCATCTGTGTTGCTTTCAGATCTGTTTCTCCTGTAGATCAACTTTTCTCATTTAAAATCATCCCTGCTGAGGCAACACATGTAGGCATGATTTAGTCTTACCTCCTCTTTTGTCATGTTCAAAGGGAGAGAACAGAAAACTTGGCCAAAAAGAAACTGTGTCAAAAAGTTGTTAAAGTTTCTGATTGGAGCTGCACATTTTTGGGTCATTTTATAATCAGTAGCTTCTTTTCTTTTAGCTTAAGTTACGTTTTTTTGGACAATGCACATGTGTCACATCAGTGGTGCTGAGGTGGAGCAAGGGTACAGTTTCAGGTTCCTGGGAATCAGTATCACAGCGAACCTGACATGGTCATCTCACATCTCCACGCTGGTGAAGAAAGCTCAGAAACGACTGTATTTGTTGAGGAAGCTTAAGAAGGCCAAATTCCCGTGCCAAGTTCTTGTCAGCTTTTACAGAGGTGCAATAGAAAGCATCCTGACTGGAAACATCACTAACTGGCATGGGATGTGCACGGCCCAGGACCGGAGGGCTCTGCAGCGGGGAATTAAAACTGCTCAGAAGATCATTGGTACCCATCTCCCGAGCATCAGTGATATCGTTGAGGTGAGGTGCCTACCCAGAGCCCAAAGGATACTAAAGGAAAGTACCCACCCAGCCACAGCATATTCACCCTGCTGCCTTCTGGGAAGAGATATAGAAGTATCAGCTGCCACACCACCAGACTGCAGAGCAGCTTTTCTCCCAAGCCATCAGACTTTTAAACTCAAATTCATCCTCAACACTGTTTATTTCTGACTGCCGCTTTTATAATTGCTTTTATATTAATGTATATTGTCTTCTATGTATAAGAAGGGAGTTACAAACTCAATTTCTCTCTATAACCTGTTATATCGTGACATAATAAATCAACCCACCTACCTTAAAGAAGAATAAAGGGAATGTTTTGGAAAGGCCAAGTCAAAAGTCCTGACCTTAAAATGATCGAAATGTTGTGGAAGGATGAAAAAGTGAGCAGCTCATGTGAGGTAACCCACCAACATCCAAGAGTTGAAGCTGTTCTGTACAGAGGAATGGGCAAAGATTTGTCCAAGTCAATGAGCAGAACCAAAGGGATCATTTTCACTAGGGACATGTCCACACCACATTTTGAAATGGCTTATTTTGTCCGCGTCACTTTTTGAAAGCATTTGTTAAAAGCGTTCTGAAAAAATAGCACCAAGAAATGTTAACTAACAAATGAAAATGCTTTGAGAAAGGTTGATTTGCACAAGTAAGGAAACATGCAATGCAATATAGTTTCTCCTCATATAAAAAAGGCATTTTCACCATAAATTGGAGCAGAAAATGTCTGAAGAATGCAAGAAATTACCAGTTCAATGCTCAAAATTTTCTGAGGGAGGACCCCCAGAAGGAGAACCTCCCTCACATATATTTCCACATCGAATATTTAATCTAAATAGTGCTATAAATCTTCCTGTCTTGTTCTCGTGCATCATCACATCTCATGACCCAAATGTTTCATCATGCCCCTAATCTGAGCCCTTATGTCCCCACCACTTTTCAACACAAAGTGACGCCCTTGAGCGGAACTGTTCAAAAGTTACTGGAAACGTTTTGTTGCATTTATTGCTGCACAGGGGATTCACACCAGATCCTAAAAGCAAAGGTTCACATACTTTTGCCACTCACAGATATTGCAATATGTTCCTGTCTGTCTGAGAGTCCATATATTAAAGGTTCTGACTAATATTGTATGACAGTATGCTTAAATCTTTTTATTTTAAACAAAATACTATTAAAGTTCAAAAGCAACAAAAACTACCATGGCATATGGCCTCCTTAATTTATTATTGTGTCCCTCAAAGTATAGACCACATACTCAAAACCTGTTGTTGAAATAAGGAAAGTTTCCTCTTTTGCAAATGCTGACAACCCAGTGTTATCCTGATCATCAATGCAGGCACTTGCCAAGGCCCAGCCGGTCTTATTGCTGGCAGCTTTTCTGCACAGTTCACACTTGTACAATATCAGCCAAAACATTTTAAATATGGCCTCACAGATCTGACTTGAGGGTGAGAGTGAATGATGAAGATGATAACTAGGTTGCAAATAAGACATAAATATAAAAAAAATCAGTATCAGTAACCTGGATCAGTTACCCAAGGACACAATACAGACAGTCATTTAAATACTGCCATCTGCTGCTAGAAAGGGGAAACAGCTTAACCCATCGGTGGAAACTACATTAAATATGAATTTAATATTAAAACTATAGCTCTAAAAGTAACATCTGTGCACACACAATAAGGTCTTAGGTTAACCTATATTACCAACTGTATAGCACCAAACAATGGGATCATTTAACGTGACTGTGTAATAAACTACTGTTGCCAACATATTTCTCTCAGTCCAGGTTTATATATTTATTGATTGATTTTTTTTCTTCTAACGTTACTCTGGTATAACATTTGTGCTGCATAATGTTATGGCCGTTATATAGGCTATATTTACTATTACTTCTGGGTCACCAACCTGTCTTTCTCATAGACTGTATATAAAAAGGTCTTTCTTTTAATGCCTTTCTTCAAATGGAGAAATGAAAAAAGGAATTTCAAAACAACAAAATTAGACTGTTGATTTGAATTTGGTTTAGTTATTTTTCGGTTTTGTAAAAAAGGCTCTTTTTTTCCAGTTTCTTTTTTTTTTGGACAAACGACAAACGAAAAAAAAAAAACATACACGGACCCTTATTGAAGGGAGTCAGATCTTATGGCTCTGCTCCTTTCTGAGAGCTCCCATAAGGCACTTCATTCAGTATCACTTCTGGTGGTGACTGACCAAATTACATTCTTATTTGTTGCAAGATTCTTCATCTGCAACACGTTGAAATATGGATATTGATGGTTAAAAAGCATGATATGTCAATAACTATCCTAGTTGTATAACAAAAATGACACTCTATAACAAAATAATTAATAAATAATCACAATCACACAGATACATACAGTATATGCTTACAATCTACTTTTCCAAGACATGCTGTTCATATGATTTTAGCTATTATAGCAGGAGAGTTGTGAGTATTGCTGTTTGGATCTGTTGTGCTGACTCTGGGACACGTCCTTTCTGCACGTTAGCTTATCAGCAGCCACTGTAACAACAGTATACTAACCCACATCTTAGCCCATGTTAAGTACACTGTGTTGTTGTTCGCTTTATATCAGATATTTTTCATGGTGTTGGATTTCTCCAGAATCACTTACTCCACTTTTAAATGGTTTTTTTTGTGTGACAACCTCAAAACTGACTTTGCCTCTTAAATTTCAGAGAGAGGTCTAATGGAAACCTCCAGGACTATCCTTGCATTAAATGTATCTTCAACAATTTGCTTCGACATGTGAAGATAACACACTGACAGACAATGCTAAGTTGGGTATATTTAAATGGTAGCTCATTCATCTGTATTAAAATGAGAGGATACTTGTCACACCCACACAGAAGCAAAAAGAAAAGTGACCCTAGACCTTGCAATGTTTTAATCCAGAGAGACACAAGGCTTCCGTTAAAAGACCCTTGTCCTGAGGGCAGCCATATTTATTAGATAACAAAGCCTACATGGATCGTCACTCAGTTTGCCAACAGGCATGTAATTTCTCTCCAAGATCAGGGACATACTGTATTCTGCTTTGTTGAAGGTTAAAGAGCGTGAGTGGTTGTTGAGATCAGTGACCAAGTCATTCTGACTTTCTTATTTAAAGGTGCATTAGTTGACTTTTTCACCACTTGACAGCATAACAAGCTGAAAACACAACAAGTATTTGTGCTGTAGAGCTGAGGGGGACTGCAGAGTTGGTTTGTCACTAGGAATGACCTCTTTCACACTTGGTAGTTGTTTAAAAAATTTGGAATACATCTTTAAGTATCTATTTCCCATCACACTCCCTTCCCCCTTTTAATAGTCTAGTATTTCTAACTACTGACAGAGAAAGATCAAAGTCCAACTCATGCACATATATCCCTAAATTGGGATTAAAGTAGGAAATCTGATTGCAATTGTACATATTGTAGTGTATGGTAAACACGTACAGTATATTCATCGTAAATCGGGATGTTGTAAGGTAATTATATATGGTTACATTTCAGTTATTGCTGGTGTCTTTTGGGAACAGTTACCAAGGTTGTGAAAACCAGTGAAATTCTGCAATTCGTCATGTAATTAAGAATTTCTTTATAACACCAAAAATCACACAAACAGACCAAAATTAAAAATCCAACCTATACAGCCTTATATCAACACACACAACAGACAGACAGGCCCAAATAACAACCTAAATAAGTAACAAGACATTGAATGATATAAAAAAGTAATTGCTAGATCCTACTCTTTACAGCTTAATGTCATTGTTATATGGAAAATGTAACTTCCTCTCACGGTAATTACAAAAAACAAATATATTAAATTAATGTATAAAAAATATCTGTTAAATACAAACATCTCACAAACTTCTTCTCGGCTTCAATAAACCTCTCCAACCTTTCCAAATGGTTTAAACATCCTTATTTCTGTTTGCAATAAAATTACATCTATTTATCTCTGTAACATCACCCAATACCACGGAGGGAAAGTCTGACTGAAAGCACGGTCCTTAAATTGGCCACTGGTTCCTGGTTAAGTAACAAGGATATATGGCTGTCTTTCTGACAGATAACCCAACACTGCAGGAGAAATTATAACAAGGAGGCAACTTTTTTTAAACAATTCAAAGAATTTCCATTTTGCCCTTTTATAGTTATAACTCCTTAGCAGCTGAAAGTGAGTCTTGCTCTGTCCCTGATAGTGTGCATTTGAAACACACCAGGTTAATAAATAATGATTGCGTAAAAATTTATATTTATGTATTAAGCTTATTGTTAATATTTGAATAAATATGGCTTCTATTTGTTTTATTAGTTCTTTGAAGAAATCCAACCATTCAATAAACTGATGAAGTGATCAAATTAAGTTTATTGATTGGTTAATAAGTATTCCAAGATAGATGGAATCCAAAATGTTAAATATTAGACTTAAATAAAGTTCCCTCCAAAAGTATTGGAACGGTAAGGCAAATTCCTTTGTTTTTTGTTGTTCACCCTATTGTCCAAACATTAAATAGCTCTGCATGACTGGTCTAAGTTTTCATCCTTGGTTCAAACCTATAAAGACTGCATTTCCTGTTAAAGAGGATAAACCAACATGAAGACCAGAGAGGTGTCTATGGGAGAAAAGCAAGCCATTGTCAAGCTGAGAAAAGAAGGAAAATCGACCAGAGCCATTGGACAAACATTGGGCATAGCAAGCACAACAATTTGGAATGTGCTGAAAAAGAAAGAAACTAATGGTGTGCTGAGCAACAGACGTCCAACAGGTCGGCCAAGAAAAACAACAGTAGTTGATGACAGAAATATCGTGAGAGCTGTGAAGAAAAGCCCCGAAACATCAGTAAGTGACATCATCAACGACCTCCACAGTGCAGGGGTGAAGGTATCACAATCCACTGTTGGAAGAAGACTCAGAGAGCAGAAATATAGAGGCCACACCACAAGATGCAAACCACTCATCAGCAGGAAGAATCGCAAGGCCAGAGTGAAATTTGCAAAGTACAGAGATGAGCTGCAAAAGTTCTGCAACACAATCTTATGGACTGATGAGACCAAGATTAATCTCTACCAAAGTGATGGAAAGGCCAAAGTGTGGAGAAAGAAAGGAACTGCTTATGATCCGAAGCATACGAGCTCATCTGTGAAGCATGGTGGAGTGAATGTCATGGCTGATGATGGTAGCAGCAGACAATGAGCCAAAGCACACTGCCAACAAAACAAAGGGGAAAAAAGTGGAAGGTTTTAGACTGACCAAGTCAGTCACCTGACCTTAACCCAACAGAGCATACATTTCACCTCCTTAAGAGGAAACTGAAAGGAGAAACACCCTGAAACAAACAAGAACTGAAAGAAGCTGCGGTAAAAGCCTGGAATAGCATCACAAATGAAGAATGCAACAGCAACATAATATGCTGGATTCTTATTTTTTTCTTGCAGAAAAGGCCATTTTCTACTCATAAAAACTCAAATGGCTCATTTCCCTACCATTCAATTTGTCACATTTGTTTGAACAATGCACATCCCCGACCTGTGCAAAGCCACTCATTAAAGGCAAGTGAGAAATCCAATTCCATTCAACACCTCATAACATAATCAGTCCAGGAACGCCTTCAGTCTGCCAGAGAATTTGAAAGCAGATCCTTAGGTAAGAGTAAGATTATTCAGGTTAGCTTTAACCAAAAAAATCATCTAGCCAAAGAGACAATCTCACCTAAATTATATTGATCCAATATGGTTTAATTTTCTAATCAATATGCCCTTACAGCTTAGACAATGTTTTCTTGTTGGAATATAATATCTTGTAGATGATGTAGATGATTTACAGATGGTGAAACACATTGATATATTATTGTGTATATATATATATATATAGTAAGTAATATTTTTTGCTATAAACCCTATAAAGTCTGCTTACATATTTTGATTTTATCCATAGAACATGCAAGCCAACTTTCTTTATGGGAGAGGAACAGTGAGTTGGCTCCTACAAAATGTCAAGATGCAAAGGCACTGTGGGGAACAGGTGCTCCAAATGTGATGTGTTCCCCTGCATTATCCAAGAGTGGAACTACTTCAGGGACTTTCACAAGGGGTGAAACAGGTGCAAAATAAAGAGTGTAATATAAATTTGTTGCAAAAACATGTTGATGCTGACAAAATGGAAAGGTTAACATTGAGTAAAAATTATTTAAAGTAACTAAACATGGAATGAAGTGTTTTTAAATCAACAAAATGTATGCGTGTCTTATTACAGGTGTATGTAACTGTCTTATTACAATGTTAAAACATTGGACTATCATTTTAAGTTGAATTTGTTTAGTCTTGTTTTTAATAAAAGTTTTGAGAGGAAAACTTGATTTTATGGCTTGTTCCACAATGATAGCTCTGTTTTAATCAGCTGCAGAGCTGCAGTCTGTATTTATTAGTCACTGTAAATTACACTGCGCATTTACAACTGAGGCTTATTGTTGACCATTTTCTCTCTGCTCTGCTCTCCTGCCATTCACTGGTCTTGTGCGTGTCCCCTGAGAATTGAATGCATGTTGTTTAAAAACGATATAATATTCTTTGTATGGTTCATCTGTAATGATAAATGGTTCGACGTCTTGCGAGATGAACGCACAATTCATCACAAATATGGTTCCAGTAACTACAACTTAAATTTGAAGTGGAAAATCAAGCACCGGCATAGAGACACTTAGTGTAATGTACCAAATGGCCCATGGCTCACTGCGACTGCACTTTTAACATGTTTTGACATAATTATTACATCGTTTTGTCTCAAGTAAATCTTGCCAAAAAAAGATTTATTTTTTGACCCCACATCGCCACCACTAATTTTCGAATAGTCCCTTAATTTTGCTATACCTTACTTTATCTATGCCGTGTTAGTTCGCTATTAAAATGATGCTGGAGGTAGATCACAATGACATGACTTTCTGCCTCTGACGCAGAGTCAGTGCGATTGAAATAAAAGCTCAGTCACCCGATGAAGCTATTGGCTGGAAGCCTTCAGGTCCCTGCGCACTGGCGATGGACCGCTCTTATAAACAGCGTTCACACTGACTCTGCTGACTGACACCAACTGTGTGGGAACATGTCGCAGTACACTCTGGGAGGTAGGACACATTAGTGTTCTTGAGCGTGCGTGTTTCTTACTTTTACTGCTTTTGTTTAGTGTCTGGCGTTTTTGTTTTTATTTTAATTTTTTTCCCCGACAGAAGGAAAAAATCCAAATATCAGGAAGTAGCACCGATTTCATTAAAATCAGTATCCTGCTAACTTCTCCAGTTATACTGACGTTAGATATTAAGAAGAGCTGGAGTCGGAGGAGTATGCTGTTTATAGGGAGAGCGATTTTTATGCACTCACACACAACTGATGTGGAAAGAGGCTGCAGCCCAGTGGGAAGGTCTCCCTGATTATGTTTGTTTCAGATAACGTTGTATGAATAAGGACCAAGAGTTTGTAAACAAATACAATTTAAGCCCAGAGGTTAGAATAAGCTTCAAATAACTGTCTGTGTAAATGTATTGCACGCCGTTTCCCATGTTGTTATTGCTATGATTAAGTCAATTGCACCTGCAGCCTAAGATCACTATAGCAGCAAAATACAGACACATGCTGCAGGACTAAGATTTCTGCTTAAAATGCTGAATTGGCACAGCTCAGGTTTCACCATTACCGCCTTTGGTTTGGTTATATCAATCATGTTCACAGGCTGGTGATATTTTAGAGCAATTTCATCAACCTTTATATTCTAACATCACTGCTGCACTCTGCTATGCTTTTTTATCTCTTAATGGAGACTGCCCGAGGAGGCTCTTTGATGCACTGAAATGGATGTGCATTGACAGTTAGCACTCACTCGCTTTGACAGTGGTTGCTTCTTTAGTGTACACCACATGCAGGGTGCTTTTACTATCAGATAAGTCTCATTTGATGAGATGATTTATCTGTGGTGCTTATTAGGACACACCCCTCATTATAAGACAATCAAATGAGATTTTGTTCATTGTTTAGCTCCTTATTAAACAAATCTGTTTTTATCAAAGATGGGGTGCGCCTAAACTCAATAGATACTCCTATATTTTAAGCTAAACTATGACAAAAAATATCATAGCATCTCTTCCTAATAAGTAATGGATTTTATTTATAAGTGTGCGGTCTTTTATAATAACAGAAACATTAGGCTTTTCTCAGTGAATGATTTTCATTTTCATTCTCATTGCTGGCTGTTTACCTTGTGATGGTCACTGGCTGAAGCTCACAGCTTTCCAACCTTGTTTTCACCACTATCCACCAGTGTGTCTGATGCATGAGTCATCTCCAATACACCCTCATTATCTGACGTTAAATGGACATCAGGGTTCAGCTTTAACAGCCTCAATCTCAGTTGCTCTGGCAGCTCTGTCATGATTTTATACAGTGTATGCTCAAACCCACAGAACTTTATTTTCAAGATTTCCCCCCTTTTTTTTTAAAGGTGTTAATCGCAGTATGTAAACCTTAATTTCAGGAAATCTGAAATTTGATGTAATAGTGCAGCCATAACGTTATCTGTGATCTGAATATTTTAGTATTAGCCCTGATAAAATAGTTTCTGTGAAGTGCTGGAACACACAGAATAAACATGTAGAGTAATGTTGTCGATTTGTGGGACAAAATGTTTAATCCAACTTGTAATGGATTTTTAACTGGTTAAAATCATAATGCTGACCATGAATGTGTACTCAGCAAGATGCTTAAATGATGAATGCAAACACACACACACTGCATGTGCATGTGCACTCCTGCTTTGGATCAAAGCAGGAGCAGTGACCATACCATTTATACAATTATGATTATAACCCTGAGACATTTCCTCTTTAATCTCATCAAGGACGCACAGGGCAGACACAACAAGATCATGTTTAGAGTCAGATGTCCTAAGATCGTTCATAATGAATTTGGCTTTATTTCAGATTTGTCTTTACTGACATGTCACTGAAAAGCACAAAACTAATTCGATTTGTAGGTTTGCGGCAATATTGTCTTTCACGCTTTTGTCTCTCTTTTCCCTCTCTCTCTTTATTTCTCCCACTTGCTTTCTTTTTTCCTGATCACTCACAGATTTACTTTCTCAAGTTTCTCATGACCACTACAATAGTAACCCATGACTGCTTTGTTTTCTGTCTGTCTAGTTCATCTGCAGATCCTGCTGGCTGTGGGTCTGGCTGTGTTCTGCTACTGTCTGGTTCTCGGTTGCATCCTTTGCTGTCGCAGGAGGAAGAGTGTTTCATCGGAGGACAAGGAGGCAGTTTTCTTGTCTCCTCCTCCTGTTGAGAGCGTGACTGTGACATTGACTCCATCTCTGTGTACCCAGCCTGTCAAGCAGCAGTACGAGGAGCTGGATGGGGACGTGTTGGAATTCCCTTCCTCTAAAAACAGCTCTTCTCCCTCTGAGGATGACCTCACTGCTCTGCCCTTTGACCTCAGCCCTACCAGATCAGCTGAGCTGGTGCAGTCACATGGGTCTTCTTTTCCGATGCGACGCCTAAGCACCCCGGCTGTTCCCTGCTCACCCAATAAACGTCCAAGTCATGGCAGAGCCTCTCTGCCGTCCCTCACTAAGCTGAGCCTGGTGTCCAAGTCTCGTCAGGCAATGGGTCGACGCAGCACCGTGAGCGGTGAAAGTTTTCTTTACAGTGAAAGCAGTCAGCTAACCACTAGTGCTGCCACATCTCCCAAACAGCAGGGGGAGCCCTGTCTATCAAAGTATGGTTCTAACTCTCTCTCCATACCCTCCAAGCCAGCTCCTCTTCTGCACTTCTCCTTGCTCTTTTCTTCTGTCTGTGGCACCCTGATGGTCAACATCCTGGGGCTCTCAGGGACCAGTCGAAGGCGCAGCGGGGTGTTTGTCCGGGTCAGCCTTCCTCCCCTCTGCCCCTCCCCTCAGCAGATCACCTCTCGGCGCCGCAGCCTCAGCCCAGACCTCCACAGCCAGAGCTTTGTTCTGCAAGTGGGCTCTGTGGAAGAGCTGCACACCTGCACCTTGAGACTTGCTGTCTACAGCAGGGACTTCTCAGGCCTAAGAGAGGCTGTGCTGGGGGTGGTGGAGCTGCCCTGTGAACAGATGGATTGGGAGCCTGACACCACCACCACCTACACCAGGCAGCTCAGCCCAACTAAAAGCAAGCTAAAAAAGGTATATCATAATTGGATCATTTCATTCAATTGATTTCAATTAAGCTTTCAAGAGCGTGTATGGAGTAAGAAAACACACAAAAGTGCTTTGGAAAACTTTAGTCAAAATGCTGTGAGCAACTGGACCTGAGCCAAACAGGCCCTGAGAACAAAGTTAAAGTGTCTGCAGAGCCTAGTAAAAGTGATGAAAATTGTTATCTTTAGACTTTGTTTTTTTGTACGGCTTTAAAAAATTACATATAACTTTTATTAGTGAGATTGTCATACCTTCAGACAAAAGCAAGGCAAGCCATTTCTGGCTGGTGCGAACACACATGAGAGTGGTATGGTTCTTCTTATCTTACACTTAGCAAAAAAGTGAATTTTAAAAAGAAGCAATCTCTAACATCACAAGATGTTATAGTCAGCTAAAGATGCAGCATGCGTTGCAAATCTTATGAGGCTCTTTCTCAAGTTCTTTTGGGTCCTGTCAGATCCAGTCATAATTTTGCACAGACCTTAGAACTATGGCAATTGAAGTTGGACCCAAACCGATACAAAGTGGACTAGAATGTGTGGAACAACCACCTGGTACGGGTCGGGTCAGGTCAGGTTGTACCTCCTTTTTGGGGTCGCTGACAGTATGTACTTTTGAACTGGTCTCCCTGATCTTAGTGTATGTATTACGTTAACTAGGCACGCAGACGTACAGTATAAATAGCACATATCATATTTCATCCATGAAGGAATGTAGCGTCTAATCAGTTCTCCCATTAGCCAGTTTTCCACTGTTGTTAGTCATGGTGACATTGTTGTTAGTGACTGCAGAGCAAACAAGCAGAGTGCAGCAAATTGGCAGTGCGCCCACGCCGTGCCCTCTGCGGCTCTGTTGAAAAACTGCCAGAGGGCATTAATAACGGGCTTTTGAAGGGAGGGGGTCCTGATGATTCAGTGGACATTACTGAGTCAGTCATCCTGATTTTTGCCAAAGAGACGAGCTGTGTGCTCGGTGGGAGGCCAGTACAATTTCTCCCATTTTACAGTTATGTGAAAATCAGAATCAGGTGTACTTACCTCTGGCCCTCCTTTCATGTCCATGTATGGTTCATCCTCATCTACACGCACACACACACACACACACACACACACACACACACACACACACATCATCACCTTCCTCTTTCTCAATGATAGCAGCTGCTGGGTGTGAATGTGTGCAACTGTGAAAGCAATCCCGATAATTCTTTAAAGAGCTGGTACGAATAAAGGGGCTGTGTAATAGTGACTACATCTTTTAATGGAGGCACTTCCTGGATTTATATATATATTTATATATAAACACAAGGTTTTGTAATCAATGTAATGGCACCAACCGGTGTATTGCTGATTATTCATCTGGATTGCATTACTTGTTTTGACATCGCATGGGAATAGGGGGAATGAGGTGGCAGCAATGTGGGGACTGTGCATCTTATCGTAAAAGGAGTCTGATGACGACGGGGCTGCTATTGATGTCAGGATGATCAGCATTAAGTTTTCTGAGCATGCAGGCTCTTTTCATACGTCATACATTACTCCCGTCAAATGGCTACTAACCTCAGCTTTCTATTGTCAGTGTATGATCGTAAGCGTAAGAATAACTTTAGGAACGGTTTCGTACTTATCCAAATACTCATGCTGAGCTAACACTGTCTCCTAGGAAAAACGTACAACTCATTTACAAGTTGTGAAGGAAACGTAATGGCCAGCGGAGTACCTTTTCTGTTGATAATGAGTATATTTAGTTAATTATCATATCTGACAAGAGACAAAAATGTTAAGTATGATGCTCACTGACAACGTATTTCATTTGTTATCCACCCAAATATCTTGTCTTCCAATTCTATATCTGCTTGTAGTGACAGCATTGTTCAACTTTTTCATGGTTATGTTTAGACACTGGCAGGACAAGGTTTAATGTGGTCTGGTTTAATACAGTAACTTCAGACACAGCGTGTTAATTAACATTTATCTGAAACCACGATATTTCCCTAACCTTTACTAAAGTGCTTTTGTTGCCTAAACCTAACCACAGATGGGACTTAGTGCATAAATGATTACTTTTGTAATCACAATGTAATTTGGAAAATTTGGTATTATGCAAACTTAAATTCTAGCTTGGGTGAGCAGTATTCCTGATCATGGATGGCTTTTGGAAACAGTTTTAATCACTATGGCACTAATACCATAGGTGTCATTTACACTGGAGACGCTGGGGACATGTCCCCTCCACATTTTGAAATGACTGATTTTGGCCCTATCACTTTCTGAAAGCATTTTATAAAAAATGTTCTGAAAAATAGTTTGCAGTAAGAAATGTTAACCTAGAAATGCTTTAACAAAGGTTTATTTGCGCAATAAGAAAACATGCAATGCAATTTAAATATAGTTTTCATTTCATGACATTTCCACCATAAATTGGGGCAGAAAATGTTTAATGCTGAAAATCTTAGTGCTACAAATCTTCTTGTCTTGTTCTCGTGCATCGTCACATCTGGTGACCCAAAAGTATCAGCACGCTCCTAATCTGAGCCCTTATGTCCCCACCACTTGATTAATGCCATATCTTGCTTGAAGAAAGTTGAAAATACAAACACACCTGACGGGAAGCAGTCTTCTTACCAAGTGAAATGATGAAAAAGTCAAGCTGGTGTAAAGTAAAGATGGCACACAATTTCTTCCTTGCTTGCATGAAGTGCTGTTCAGGAGGAATACACTCAGGGCTGCCAATAGTGGTCCGATGTTATATTGGAACAATACTTTATACTGTAACATTAAACTCATTTTTGTTGTAGCTTTCAGCCACCAGCACCACCATAACCCTTTATTTCACTGCATTGCCAGCAGGTGGCAGTAACCTGGAGGTTGCTAGTCTGTGACATCTTGAGAAAGTGTGTGTTAATGTTCAATCAATCATTCCTGCATAAATAATTGTAAGACCACAGGGAGAAGTTTGTAAGTCTAATATTACTTTTCCCTCTCTTCTGAGGCTTTATATTTTTTTAATATTAATAAAACATTTATATTAACCAAAGATATCTAGTGTAACAGTGTTACCAAATAAATAAGAAAATAAAAGCCAGACAATTACATAAAAGCAGGTTTTGGGTCATTTCTTGTCAAATGATAATTCCGGATTTTTTTTAACAAAAAAGTATATTTTTTATATTCATATTACTATTTTTGGTCGTTATTTATATATTTTACTTTTATTTACGTCATCTATAAGTTTGTCTACATGTAGCACCTTATAACCAAAGCAATTTAAGCAATGTAAAATACTACTCGGCAAGAAAGCTTTTTTCTGATTCAGATTCTTCTGATTCTGATTCTAGTAACTACCTTTGTAGGTATTTTTTGAAAATAGGGAAGAGACACGGGTGAAGAGGGATGCAGCACAGTTTTTACAGAAGACTACAACTGCTGTGTGTAGTTACACCACTGATTCTTAGTTGAGAAAAAAAATGCATTATGTGCATCCCTCCAAAAGATGGTCTGACACTTGAACTGATGATTTTAGATTTATTGGAAATCCCAAAACCAATGTAAGAGCTGGTTACTAAAAATAAAAAACACAAACAACAACTGCATTAGCTACCTTACCATATAGTTTCAGAGCATTAGCATAGTTTAGCACTAGCTCACAAGCCTAGTATTAGCCCATTAAACAAACAGCTATAAACAGCTTCAATTGTTCAAACTACTTCAAAACACCACCAACATGTTAATATTACAGTATTATGATAAATACTAACCTTGTGCCTCTTCGAAGGGGTGCTAAAACATTAAATCTTTCACTGTGTGTGCATTTTACTGTTTCTTCTTTCATGCAGCAGGAAAACTAGTTGAGGTGCCACCGGGTGGCTTTCAAAATAAAATCACCTCTAGTCAGAACAGGAAGTAATACACTAGGGCTTAAACAGGTAAAATACATAATAAAGCCGACTGAAATGACTGTTCAACAAGAATATTCCTTCTGTAGAGCTAAACATATACTAGGTTATTTACACTCCCACCAAAATTATGAGTATTTTACATAAAATGACATGAACGACCCCAGTGTTCTTTAACATTCATGGGCTTAAGAAACCTCTAACAACAGAACTAACTTCTGCACTGGACGCTCCACCACTGAAAGTTTTCCAAGGCGCTCACCTCTCTTGTTTAGTCTCTTATCTCCAAATGAGATTTTCACTCTCCTTACAAGTCCATCCTTACCTCTGACAGTCTCTAAGACCCTAGCGAGTCTCCATTCACCTGTTGGCAACAGTTCATCTGTGTCCATCACAATATCACCTACTAGTAGATTTCTCATCGGTGAGTGCCAACACTGCGTTGCAGTGATGTTGTGAAGATACTCCCGTTTCCAGCAACTCCACAACTGCTCTGCCAGATACTGCACGCTGCGCCATCTTTTCACTCTGTACAAGTCCTCTCTGGGGAAAGTGCCAGGTGGAGGCAGTGCTGCGCTGGATTTCATGTTGATCAGATGATTGAGGGTGAGTTGTGGATTGTTCAGGTTATCCACCGTGAGGGGTCGACTGTTGACTATGGCCATGGCTTCATAGAGTAAAGTCCTCGTTGAGTCTGCCATGGAAAAGTCATAGAGTGGAGCTTAGAACATTCCTGACTGTCTTTATCTGTCGCTCCCACATGCCACCTGCATGACTGGAGTGGGGCACGTTCATGACAAAGTCACATTGCCTTTGAGACAAACATACTCAGTCTCTGTGTATCAAGCTGTTTTAGCGCTGCCTTGAATTCATTCTTAGCACCAACAAAGTTAGTGCCTTGATCACACTGGATCTGACGGACTGCACCTCGAACAGCAATGAAGCATCGCAGGCCGTTGATGAAGGCGTCGGTGGACAAATCCTCTAGCATCTCAGTGTGGATGCCCCGTAAGCAGAAGCAGGTAAAGAGCAGGCCATATTGTTTATGCTGTTTCCGTTGTGACAATAGGACCAAAGCAATCCATACCACAATATGTGAATGGTGGGGAGGGCTCTACACGTTCCACAGGAAAATCAATCTTCCTTTGGCTCTCTGGGAGTCTCCTGAGTCTACGACACACCACACACTGGTGAATGTATGAAGCAACTGCTCGGCTCATTCCAGGAATCCAAAAGCCACTGGATCTGATTTTGTTTGTGGTGAAGCCTTTTCCCTGATGGTTTGTCTTTTCGTGTTTGTGAGCTATTATCAACTTTGTCATATGGTGCTCTTTGGGGATGAAAATTGGATGCTTGAATGGGTCAGCAAGGGACGAGTGGCAGAGTCTTCCTCCCACCTTCAGAATACCGTCTGTGTCAAGAAAAACATCAGTTCGGTTCAGTTTGTTGCGACATGGTAGTTGACTTCCTTTGTTTAACAACTGAATTTCTTTCTCGTATGCTTGACTTTGCAGATTTTGGATTATGACACGCTCAGCGTTCTCCTGTTCACTTACTGTAGTAAGAGCACTTGAAATAATTTTCTTAGCCCGTTGCAAAAGGCGGGCCACAGCCTTGATGGCTCGGGACCATGATGAAAACTGTTTCTGTGGTCTTTGTTTGCAGCGTTTGTACCTTTTTGATTTCTGGATCTCCTATGAATAGGTCTGGTACTACATCCTTTGGTGTAGATATTTCCATTTCCCAGAGGAGCATAGGACCAGTGAACCAGTTAGATGTAAGCAGTTCATTTACAGTTCTCCCTCGGGAAGCACCATCTACCGGGTTTTCATCTGTAGGGACATAAAACCATTGCTGGGGAATTGTGCTATGGCGGATCTTCTGGACCCGGTTGGCAACAAAGGTGCGAAAACGCCGTGCATCGTTATTTATGTAGGCTAAAACTACCTTTGAGTCTGTCCAGAAGTACTTTTTCCCGTCAAAAGACCCAAGCTCCTCTCTGAGCATGTTGCTGACACCGACTGAGACCACTGCTGCGGTTAATTCAAGCCTCGGTATTGTGATCAACTTTGTGAGAGAAACGAGGGCCTTTCCTATAGCTAGGGAACAGTGAATGTCTCCTCTGTGGTTCCTGTCTCCCAGATAAGAGCATTGACCGTATCCGCTGGTGCTCGCATCCGAAAAGTGGTGAAGCTCTGTTTCTTGAGACCTCTCCAAAGTTGGCAGGTATGTAACATTGAGCTCTGTTTATCTTCTCTAGATTGGCAAAGTTGTGTCACCAGCTCTCCCACCGTGGCTTCAGCATCCAGGTGTGGTGTTGAGCAGCCCACAATGCTCCATCCCAAGCCTGTAAGGATGGCATAGGGTCGTCGTCTTTTCCTGCTAGCATCTGCCTAGGTGTTAGTGCTCTGGGACAGTTGTAAGTTAAGAGTCCTACTTCACAGCAAAGGAGAGGTGGAATCTTATCGGTGATTGTTGTCAAGTGAGGCCATTGTTTTGCTGTTTCATGAGTGGGTATATGATCACGATTCACTAGAATGCAGTCTTTTGTGTATGAAGGAGGTAGGTCGATGTGAAAGCATGAATTGTAGCTTCTCACACGAAGTCCACAAAACCTTTCACTCTTCATGATCATGCTCTCTCAAAGCATGGTGGTAAGTTTCAGTTTCACAGGAAAGGCATCTGCTTGTAATTCCTTGCTCACCTCAATTTCGATGAATGTGCTGTCGCTTTGAGTGTCTAATAATGCATAGACAAGCTGCTCCTGGGATGGATTTGTAGCAGAGGACACCCACACAGGGACGATCATGGAAGTGCTGCATGACTGACCCCCTCTGGTGACGTTGAGTGCCATGGCTACTGTGGTTTCATCTGCTGCATTTAAAGCTGTGTTCACAATGGATAAAGGCCTTTCTCTAACTTCATGTTTTCTGTAGTTTTCATCACGGAGACAGGTCAGGTGCCTTTCCTTGCACACATCACAAGTGTGGCAGTGACAACATTCCTTGGCGCTGTGACCTGGTTTCACACATCCGTAACACAGCTTGTTATCCTTTACGTGTTTTCGTCGGTCCTCAAGGGACCTATCCATGAAGTCTGGGCACTTGGGGAATTGATTTTGTCATCTTTGCACCACAGACAGGGGGGCCTTGATCTCCCATTGCTTGGTGGTGATTTATCACTGTTTATGGCAGTTTGAGTGCTAAAGATATTGGCTATGTTTCCATTTGCTTCCCTTGTGTTTTTCTTGCCATGGGATGGGTTAGATGTGTGAAGAGCATGGAGGGAGGTGACTGGGTTGCATGCTATCTATGCTTCTACTGACACAAACTTTCCATGAGGGCTATCGTAACTTGGCGATTCCAACGGGATGCTACCCAATCAGGAACTTTCTGTGTTAGCTTTTGGTTTTCCTCACAAACCCTTAATATTTCTAGACCCTTCACATGAGGCATGGCTTGCAGGCAGGCATTTAGGAAGTCTGAGAATGCTCTTAACCCTTCTGCATCTTTGGACTGTATTTTTGGCCATTTTGATAGTTTGTCCCTAAAGGCTCTTTGGATGAGAAATGGCTGACTGTAGCGTTGATTGAGCTTATTCCATGCATCTCTGTATGCCTCTTCATCATTTCAATAAAAGGTGCCTTCAAGGCATTTGTAAGCAGGGCCACTGATGTATTTCTATAGGTAGTAAAGTTTATCAGCTGAAGAAATACCCTTACAGTCCACAAGTGACATGAATGAAGCCTTCCATCCAATGTAGAAAATTGGGTCTCTACTAAATACCGTGGGCATTGGCATTGGGGAGTCTGTTTATAGCTATGCTGTCATGGATTGCTTGGGCCAGATAAGACACAGATCAGTTGGGGGCCCTGGTGTGGCATGGTGAGGGTTTTGGTTGTATACTGGGGTGTTAGGAGTGATCTGTCTGATGTTCTGCTGTATGGGCTGACTATCAGTACCCTATCAAATTTCTCTGTCATATATCTGAAGTCTGGCTCGAGCAGCCTCAACATCCCTTTCTGTCTGTAGAAGCTCTAATTCAGACTTCTGCAATTCTAATTATTTTTTATGTTGTTCCTCCATTTCTCTTATTTTCTCCCTTTGATTTCTTTCTTCCTGCATTAGTTTGTATTGAGCCTCCTTAGCAGCAAGCTCTGCAGCTGCATCAGCCCTTTTTGCAGATATGAGCATTGATTCTGAATGGCGACTTGCACCTGACTCAGAGGCTGTACCATATATGGAGTAAGCATAGTTGTGAGTTAGTAGCTGACGGAGCCGGTGCCTTTCACACTCACTGCATCAAAGTCGCCATCTACTGCTGATAGGCGTTCATAGATTAGCTTTATAATGTCTTAGTTACAGCCTCACATTCATCATTTTGCGTCTTAGCTCAGGAGGATGGTGTGGCCCGTTCTCTTATTTCATTATAAAGTCTCATGAGATCATCCCTTCCCTTTTCAATGGTGTCTACCACTGTAGCCAGTTCTGTTTCTGATATGTCTGTCTTTAAATTTTCTTTTGATATTCTGATTTGATTCATTGTTCGTACAGGCTAAGTAGTCTTTTTTCCTTTTTACTCAGTTCCTCCTTTTGGTATGTGAGTATTTTCTCTGTGGGCACACTAGTACGTTCTGAATGATGTGGTAATGTTAACCCATCAGCGTCATCCATTTTGTGTTTAAGTTCGGCTAGTTGTTTTTTCTTACATTCAGTTAACTCCTTTAGTTCCTGCCTTGACATGCCTTCATATTCCTCTTGATCAAGTAAGTCTCTACCCTCTTAAATTTCCATTTGTAGCTTATGTATCTGTTCCTTTATGCCTTCCATTTTGTGCACAGTTGTATTACTCACCGTTAAGCATCACACTAGATGTTGCAACTAACTGCTCTGTATGCCGTGTTCCAAAGGCAGCATGATGCAGCGGGTGCAGGTCAAGCTCTTACTGTAGCACATCCCTCCAAAAGATGGTCTGACACTTGAACTGATGATTTTAGATTTATTGGAAATCCCAAAACCAATGTAAGAGCTGGTTTCAAAAAATAAATAACTCAAACAACAACTGCATTAGCTACCTTACCATATAGTTTCAGAGCATTAGCATAGTTTAGCACTAGCTCACAAGCCTAGTATTAGCCCATTAAACAAACAGCTATAAACAGCTTCAATTGTTCAAACTACTTCAAAACACCACCAACATGTTAATATTACAGTATTATGATAAATACTAACCTTGTGCCTCTTCGAAGGGGTGCTAAAACATTAAATCTTTCACTGTGTGTGCGTGTTACTGTTTCTCCTCTTTTCTGTCGCATGTAGCAGGAAAACTGGTTAAAGGGCCAGCGGGTGGCTTTCAAAATAAAAGCACCTCTAGTCAGAACAGGAAGTAAGACACTAGGGCTTAAACCAGGTAAAATACATAATAAAGCCGACTGAAATGTTCAACAATTAATATGTAGAGCTAAACATATACTGGGTTATTTACACATTATTTGCACAGATACATCTCTTGCCTTTAATATAAATGCATTTTGCTTCACATTAAATCACCATTTCTTGTAGCTCACTGATTCCTGAGAGTCGGGACAAAACATGTCCCACATAGAAAAGTCTAATTTATAGCAAAAATTAAGAAATTCAGCATGTATGGCATACTTACAAAGTTAAATCTGAAGGAATTGTATATACCCATCTGATTTTCAGAATAAACTTTTTTATCTTTTTGGGGAAAAGTTGTTTAAATATATGGTCTGTGGTTAGATAGTCCATGTTATTGCACTTGTCCTCAGCATGAAGTTACAATATTAACCATCCCAAAAAAAATGAAAAAAGCTCTACAATTGTGAAAACATATATATCAAATAAAAATAAGGGGTATAAATATAAAAAACAATGCATGAAGTGAACATCAAACAATATTTTCCATAAAAATCTGCCTATTAAAGTTGCGTCCTCAGCTTCTGTCA
>NC_060169.1:30722486-30724345 GCF_021292245.1 Micropterus dolomieu | reverse complement strand
ACAAGACCAGGAGTAAACACAAAAGATATTAACTAACGTACAGGACTAGGAACTAACTGAACAAGACTACACAGAGAAACACAGAACCAAAAACAGACAGTTACCCTGCCCTTTTGATCTTGGGAGTGTTTAGAGGTTGTTTAGTTTATGGCTGCGGAGGTCCTCACAGCCTGGTTCAGGTTGAGGTTAGTCTCTGTGTAATGTTAATCTTGTCATTTTAACAGTCAGGCACCGAGTCTTCTCCCGGCTTCATCAGAGGTGGCAAGTTTTACAATCGAACTGCCCAAAAACAGCACAAACCTTTCACCTCCTCCTTTGGGTCGCTTCAGCTGTCTGAGGGTTGATATCTCAACCCCCCTCCTTTTCTTTCTCTCAGGGAGAGCGAAAGAATTTGGGATCTCCAAATTTATTGGATATAAAATGAACCAATCCACACTGCCTTGTTCACTACCACTGTGCACTCACTGATTCCTGAGAGTCGGGACAAAACATGTCCCACATAGAAAAGTCTAATTTATAGCAAAAATTAAGAAATTCAGCATGTATGGCATACTTACAAAGTTAAATCTGAAGGAATTGTATATACCCATCTGATTTTCAGAATAAACTTTTTCATCTTTTTGGGGAAAAGTTGTTTAAATATATGGTCTGTGGTTAGATAGTCCATGTTATTGCACTTGTCCTCAGCATGAAGTTACAATATTAACCATCCCAAAAAAAATGAAAAAAGCTCTACAATTGTGAAAACATATATATCAAATAAAAATAAGGGGTATAAATATAAAAAACAATGCATGAAGTGAACATCAAACAATATTTTCCATAAAAATCTGCCTATTAAAGTTGCGTCCTCAGCTTCTGTCAACTCCGTCAGATTTTTTCATAAAGCTCTTTAAATCAGGAAATAGCATGGTCAGCTATATCCTTGAGGACCCCTTTTTACCTCCCTGTCTGTGGTGAATGCAGCACTACCACACATGCTCTGGTAAGTTTGACATTTTTTTATATTTTAGACAAACAATGTCAATATTCCTTTGGTCACAGCTGCACAATGTCAATACCATCTTTCGTTTAAGATACTTTTTTTAAACCATAGTGGATTGAATTAAAGCATTTTAGTGAGGTTATTGGGACAGTTAGCAACTGAGGAAAAACTACCTAGCTGCAGTGTAAAATACATGTTTTGGCGGGAAAATACATGCCCTTACGTCAACTCCGTCAGACGTCAACTCCGTCAGGTTCTATGTCTGACGGAGTTGACCTGTAAGCTGATGGAGTTGACAAATCTACCAATAACCTCTTAATGTGTGAATATAATATTATTTGTGAATATAGTGAAGGGTTAAACTGTTATTTCAGGGTTTTATTTAGACATAAATGCACATACATAGCATGCATTACATTATTTAACCATACACATCTGACTTGTAGAGAATGGTGAGGCAGTGGTCTGCTTATTATTGTGTAACGTGTAACTTTGCCAGCACATTAATATATATATATATATATATTGTGTATATGTATATGTAGAGACAGAGATAGAGAAATTAGAAGCCAATGTAGGGCTGGGGGGCGATATGACCAAAAAAACATTTATCATGATCTGAATTATCAAAATCTGATTCTATAGTCTTATTCATGTACATTTTCCTTTATTTAAATTTGTATTGTAGGGAAGCATGGCCAGACAGAAATTGTCAGTTGAGGAGCAAAGGAGAAGAAATAGAGAGTACCAACAAAAGAGAAGAGAAAAATTAAACAGTGACCAAGAGAGCAAGCATGCTATGCAAGAGAAGGAAAGACAAAGGTGGAAGAAGAGAGTTAAAGACAAAAAAGTAAAACAAATAGACGAGATGGGA
>NC_060169.1:30707896-30722439 GCF_021292245.1 Micropterus dolomieu | reverse complement strand
GTCTGACGGAGTTGACCTGTAAGCTGATGGAGTTGACAAATCTACCAATAACCTCTTAATGTGTGAATATAATATTATTTGTGAATATAGTGAAGGGTTAAACTGTTATTTCAGGGTTTTATTTAGACATAAATGCACATACATAGCATGCATTACATTATTTAACCATACACATCTGACTTGTAGAGAATGGTGAGGCAGTGGTCTGCTTATTATTGTGTAACGTGTAACTTTTCCAGCACATTAATATATATATATATATATATATATATATATATATATATATATATATATTGTGTATATGTAGAGACAGAGATAGAGAAATTAGAAGCCAATGTAGGGCTGGGGGGCGATATGACCAAAAAAACATTTATCATGATCTGAATCCCCATGGTCCAACAGCAAAGTATCAGCCTAAGATTCTCACAAAGGATGTCTGTTTCTGCCCAGTTAAAGACATCATAGTGAAACTAATGGGAAATGCATCACCAGTCAAATTAAGAAAACGAGAGATTTACAGCATAGCCCCTGATGTGATGGACTTCATAGAGCGTATGCATGTCCGACGCCTGCTGCTCAAGGCATAAGTGCAGGTTAGACAAAAATTAAATCTTAAAGGGTTAGTTCACCCAAAAATGATAATTCTGTCAGTATTTACTCACCCTCATGTTGTTCCAAACCTCTATGTGTTTATTTGTTCTGCTGTACACAAAGGAAGATATTTGGAAGAATGTTTTAATCAAACAGATCTCATTCCCCATTGACTACCATAGTATGTATTTTTTCCTACTATGGTAGTCAATGGGGAATGAGATCTGTTTGACAACATGAGGGTGAGTAAATACTGACAGAATTTTCATTTTTGAGTGAACTAACCCTTTAACTAAGCTAACTGAACCTGATTCTAAGCTACAGATTATGTGTTGCAGTATTGTTGTCAAGGAATGTCCATTTAAGACCACACCCAGGATAAAGTAGGCAGTGCAGGGCAATCCCACATCCAACACATCCACCCACACAGACACACACACACGCACACCACTTTAAAGTAAATGGCTACTTACAAAGGAGGAAAGGAAGAGGAGAAGAGGTGGATGAGAAAAAGGAGAGCATGAGAAGTTGTATAGGGGAGGTAGATGAAAACAGAAGGGGAGGAGGGCCCCTGGTTTCTGGCTTTTTTTTTGATATTTGGAAATGGTGTAATTTATAATAGTTGTAAACGGTGTATGTGCAATATGTTTATTATAGTTGCTTTACAGTAAGTTCAATACTCTAATAACAAGGAGTAGTTTTAGTAGTAGTTTAAAGAGCACATCTGTTCAATAATCACAATGCACATATTTTTTTGTCAACACCGTCAGATCTTCATCAACAGCGTTGGATGTATGTTTTTGTTAATTTTTTGGGAAAAAATGTTTTCTTCCTTCAGTTTATGTTGTTTTTTTAAATAAAGGACCATCTGATCTAAATCTTCTTATGTTTTGTTAATTTAAGGAATTTGTTTTTACAATATTGAAATTAAAATCAAAGTTTGAAAATGCAAATATTTAGAAATCTGAGTTTTCAGAATCGTGTGAAATCACAACTTAAGTTTATATATTGTATTTTTTTACATATCAGTGTAACTAAACACTACTACAATATACTTCAGAAGTTTATATTCTTGTTGGATTGGAAGAATTAAAATTGTATACTTTTTAGTGTGTCTGACGGAGTTGACACAAATCCAGCTCTGAAGGGAAACATGTTCATTTGTTAAAAATATGTTTTTATTTAGAACCTGTTCCTTTACATGGTTAAATAGCTAAGACCTTTCTCTGCAGAAACATACAACTCTAATTGATATACTGTGTATTTTTTTTTTTTTAATTTTAAAAAGTGTTTTGTCCCAACTCTCAAGAATCAGTGAGTGCTCATTATGTTTTTTGGGCCAACTTCCTTTTTAATGCAAGCACTTTTAAACTGAGTCAAATTAAACCGTTAATTAAAAGCACGGCTGTTCAATGAATAGGTTATGGCACAAACAATACGCACAAAATATTTGGCAGTATTACAGTCACACCATGAAATGATCAGTTTGGCAAAGCAGAGGGTTAGATATGAAAGATTATGAAAAGATTCAGCTTGTTAAATGTGTTGCACCTCTAGAAATCTGGGTCCCATTACTGTGTACAGCAATCTATGCTGCTGGGGAAAATTAAAACAGAATTACCATCAACACAATCCTGAAAGAAAAACAATCCAGTGTTCTTGATGGCTCAGCAGATAGCAGAGCGCACACACAGACACACAAACACAAAGTCAGCTTTCCACAAAGCCTCCTCAGCACACACAGGACTGAGTCACTTTAGAGTTACTGGATTTAGAGGTTCTGGTCCTCTTTCTGACCTCAGTTGCATGTCAGCTGCTCTCCTCTCTCCTCTCTGTAATACTTAATAGGAAATGAAAAGAACTGAATAGTGACTTTAAAAGTGGAGCTTACGTATGGACAGATAAGTACACATATCAAATGACTCAAAGAAACCGCACAGCTGGCTTTGCCTCATCAATGTTTTTTTACAACCACATTTCACACTGAGACAGGTGCCTGGATAAATACCACATAAAATGGCTGTAAAGTTGGCAGATGGAGATTAGACAAGAGTCCAACAGTCACAATATCCAAATATCCAGTAAATATATTGTTACATTTCTGCATATTGATTCTATACTATAGAGCAATATCCATGATCTCATAGAAAACGTACACCGTGCATGCTGCATACACTGGTGTGATGCAGCAGCACATTGTCCAAGCAGAGATGTGCAGTGTACAGTCTGTGCAGCTGCCCCTCTTGACCAACAGAATAGTTAGCAATTACTATCATTATTTCTAGTAATATTCGCATTATGACATAGTAAAACTTTGTGATAAACCTGTTTTGAACTGATACCTGAAAGATACTGATTTCACAAGCATCAGTCATGGACAAATACAGATATCTCAAATTTAATTTTGTCAGTTATCGTGAAGGTGTATTAGGGCTATTGTACTAAAAAATTATAATTTTGTTAATGTACGAAAGAAAAAACATGACCTTAAGGTGGTAAAGTCTTGGAAGAACGGAGGTTACTCGCAATAATATTGCTACATTTTGTTTGAAGTTCATGTGACATGACCCCCCCCCCACCGTTATTCAGCCTGCCTGCATTTGGAGAAAGAGAGAAAGAGTGCATTGCTCACAGCTTCAGGGTTTGTCAGCGACTACTGAATTGTCCCTGCAAATTTTTAATCAAAACATTTAAATATTTAAATGTTGTCGATCAGTGTCTATTCAGTTTACCAAACAGTCCACTGCAAAGTAGCGAGACACAGACACCTGACGCTCTGTACCTCTGTCCCCTTCACTAGAGACACTTTGCTCTGTTTGGACTGTCTCTGGGTTTCAGGATGCTTCCTTCTGAAGCTGCTGTGAGCTGGACTTCATCAGAGGTGCTGAAGTTAAGGTTTGTGTGGATGTTTAGTGAGATTTATGCCTGAACCCAAGTTTTTTCAGTTTTGTTTGTTTACATCTGATGAAGAGCAGTGAGCTCATCGAGTACAGACCCAGACAGGCTCTGTCTCTGTCAGACGGTCTAAAGGGGGTAGCATACTACCGTATCATCAGAGCAATAACGCAGGGTAAAGCACAGCAGAGGGGCAGGTAGCTTTTGCTACAATATTCTGACTTCAGTCTCATTAGATTCCGATTTTATTCTCGTAATATTACGACTTTTGTCTCAAAAATATTATTCTGCTAATGTCAGAGAACACAGATATGTGGGAGAGATTTTGATTGTGCAGAAAGTTTTGAACACAGGCAGAAAACCTGCAGAAACCCAGGAGCTATCAAAGTCCAGGAGTTTATAACTGAATTAAAATTAATTGATTTATCATTAAGGTGAAAAGGTCCCACATGCACATTTGAAGACTTAAGTCATGCCTACACACATGTGTTGACTCAGCAGGGATGAAATGAGAATTGATCTACAGGAGAAACATATCTGACAGCAATACAGTATGCCCGAGAACACTGCATTATATTACACTATTTATTACACACATTTCCTCCTATAAAGACATTTCCTCAATGAATCGGTGCAGAAAAATTCACCAGAATGCAGGAAATGTTATTATTATAACTATTTCTCTCTCTCTCTCTCTCTCTCTCTCTCTCTCTCTCTCTCTCTCTCTCTATATATATATATATATATATATATATATATATATATATATATATATAAAAATATAATTATAATAATCATAATAAATGTATTTATATAGTCTATGATATTCAATAATTAAAATGTAGCTCAATGATTTAAGAAAGAGTGAATTTTTTTTTATAAATGTAAATAATTTAATTTCAGAATTTTTCTATCTACAATGGCCCTAATACGCCATTGTACAAATGCTATGAATCAAGCTCTGTCCATTTGTCCATACCATCCATCAAACATGATATCTCAGACTCCACTGATCAGATTGTGACAAAACTGGGATTGGTGATGTAAAGAGTACTTTAATGTGACGTAAGACAAGCTTTTCGACCTATTAACACTGACGATGCAGCCCAGAGATTTCCTGTGTCATTTATAGTGGATGTCATGTTTTCCTATAATATTTCAAAGCAACTGAAGGCAGTAAGCTCTCTTGGGCACTCTTTACCATAAACTGTTTCTATCACGCACACACTCACACAAACACAAACAAACCTATTGTGTATTAGTATACAGGACAAGTTGGTCAGCTAATCAGATCTATCAATTACTTCCTGTTTCTCCACTTCACTCCTGCGCCCTGGGGAGGGTATGACATGGGCCGGACTCGTGGGTTGAAATGTCACCTTCATTAGCTGATCCGGAATCAATACCCGGGCTCTGATGAAGTCCCACAGCGGCTGATCATGCAGCAGAGGTCAGTATGGTGGAGAAGACGCAGGCAGGGGTGTCACTTTATCTCACCAAAAACACATTTTGCAGTAATAGATATGGAAATCAATTTAAACAAAATTAGTATGGTAAAGTATACATCTACAGGTGCACGCTGATGGATAATAAAACATTAGGATCAGTTTTAAGCTTTGTTCCTGGAATTCCTAATAAAGCACTTTCATGTCAGACTGATATTATTCTGAATAAGTTAAATCAAATTGTTGTTCAACAAGTTTGTCTTGAAAGATCATTGGAAGCAAAGTATGAAACACATTCAAATAATTTATTTAAACAGTTTTGACTTCGACTCAGACTGTAAATTATCTATGTGTAGATTTGCTACAGTGGTGCTTTGCAGCCCAAGATATCTTTTAGGGTTGGACAGAGAGCTATCTAATGCCACTGACAGACTCGTGGGAAATACCAGCTGTGACATCAATGACTGGGGTTACTTAAGTTACGTCAGGGAACTTACAGCCGGAATCCATGCAAGCTTTATTTTGAAAGTCTAATGGGGCCTAGAATAGCTATTGTCTCTAAATTGACGACGCGAAACGACGCGAGATGGTCGACGTTGGTGGCCAATGACAAAGAAGCAGTATTTGACAAGACGGGAGTATTACGGCTGCCGCCGGCACTCGTCTGTAATTTTACCAGCTGTCAGACCTGATTTGCTTGTCTTGGTGTATGTCTCAGAGCTTGGTGTATTTAGCGTTCTTGCTAGTCTTGACAGACATTGTGTATGTGACTTTGTAAACTGTGTAAAGGTAAGGAAGTGGGCCAGGCCTAAGATTTAATAACTGATACCTTTCTTGCACCCACAGTAGTTGTTTTTTATGTTAGTTTCCACTAGGTTCAGGGGTGCTGTGCGCTTTGTGTTTTGGTTTTGGCAACATCCTTTAGTTAGAGACCTTTATGATTTACCCTTTTATTTTTTCCCGTAGTTAGAGTAAGTAGTAATCCTCCTTTTGAGGACCTCTTTTTGTTATAATTGTTTGTTGATTTCCACAGCACCCATTGGTCCATTTTCTGTTTGTGAGCTCTATTTACTTTATTTCAAATTAACATCCTTTCAAATACCAAGGACATCTGGGGCCTGTACCACGAAGCGAGATCAACATACCCAGGATGTGTTGTCGTTATCTGGCTTAACTAACCCTAACAATCGCGATCGGGATACGCGGTACCACGAAGCTGGTAAGTCAACCCAGGGTTTCCCAATCCAGCCGTGAGCTCGTCCACATAAGAGGCGGAGTTAGCAGCAGATGACCAAACACTGATATGAATAAGTCCACTGTCAGCAGAGCGTCATATTTTATGAACGAGGATTAAACTGTAACACTACAGAAATACGACAGTAGCACGGCTGCATCTGACACACGCAGGGAGACAGAAAATCGCCGACAATGTGAATGCCTAAATGAACAGGTGTAGTCTATAATGCGTCTGATGTGTTCTTATGAGCTGTATGAAAATATCAGCCTTATTCTCTCAGCTCGGCTGTGTGTTAGCATTTCCACATTAAAAAACTCGGGCACTGAAGAAGTGGTCGTTCCACCTCACTTTAAAAAACTTCTCATAACTTCAAAAATGAGATTCATTTATTTAACACACTCAAAACATTGTTCTAAATTAACTTCATAAAGCAATGAAACGAAAAGTCCATTCATGCCATAAAATGTGCTCAAATAGTGGTTGAAAGACTGAATCTCAACATTTAGGCTGCTGAAAACTCACTGTCCCACCTTTTGCGCCCACATCGCAAAAGGTGGGGAGGAACATGACTACAGTCTCTGTAGTAGGCCTAAGAAAGCTATACTAACCTAAATAGATAGCCTACGTTAATATTAAAATTTAGTATTTCAGTATCCCTACCAAACTGCTCATAATATTCAGCCTAACATAAGAAAAATGAAACCCATTTATTTTAACAGCTGTCAGTCTGTGTGAAACGAACTGGGAGCAAATAAAAAATATTAAACACATTTCAAAGCAGTAAGTAGACTCAGCCTACTGTAAAAACCTGTAGGCAACAATAGCCTAAGGCTTTTAATCAGTCTCTATAGGATGATGTCACTTTAGTCAAGAGTTTCTCCGTATCAAAGCTGCAAACATAAAGCAGCCTATTGGCTAAAACAGTCTGTGGGATCTCCTACAGATGGTGATGTCATTTTCCAAGAGAGCTGATTGGTCAGTAGGCGGCGTTTTCACAGAGTTGATCTCTTATCTGGAACATAACCTGCTCCGGAGCAGGTTAGCCGTTCAGCATAAGTTTCCATGGAGATCTACCCCGGTAAGAAGTGAACCACCTTCGTGGTGCTGAAAACTGCTGAAAGTTACTTGGATAAGCTCAAATCCTGCTTCGTGGTACTGGCCTCTGGTTTATGTTTATGTCCTGACACCCGTAGACACCTCGGGACGTAACAAGAGCGAGAATGTGTTGAACAAACACAAACCAAGAGCTTGGATCAGTGTATGGAAGCTAGCTAGCTATCCACCTGTAGTTATAATGTAGACATTGCATTTTTACAGTGCTACTTTGGGTGCAGTTATCTAACACTATTGTAATGACAAAGGTAGTACTGGAAAAAAGATTTTAGTTTTTTAATTACCACCAAGTGTTAAGGCTGTCCTAGCTACTAACAGGCCATCACATAACCTGAAAGCCTTCGGTTGCCAGTCAATAAGAAAAGGAACCCTGGTGAGCTCGACCGACTTCCCACCTTTGCTTCCACTTGTGGCTTGGCATGGCTGAATTCAAATTTAGAAAAATAATTGTATTGTTTTTGCCAGTAACAGTTGCATAAGTTGCATGCTCCCTAATTAAAAATTGTAGTTAATTCTTGACCTTAATCTTATTTTGTAGACACATTTTTAAAGAATCGTCACTGTCAGCGTTAACCTCCATCACAAATATGTTGTTTTTCCTGTGACTGCTTCCCTGAGTATTATTCTTAGATTTAATTTCATGATAATCTTTAAGGATAGGGAATGTGAAAAGTATGTATGTAGGTATTTACCCATTTCTTACCTTATTTTCACCTTTTTATAACATGACTACTTTTCTGTTTCATTACCATCTTCCACACTAGCTGCTGCTGTTAGATCATCAGTGGATAAAGATTCAATATCATAGCACACACTTCATGTGCTGCATGCACTCCATTTAAGCAGGTTTGCCTACCCTTTGCAATACCTAACACGAAGCACACTGGCACGGCTGAGTTTAAATTGCAGCCACTGAGAGCAGTGCAGCGGCCATTTTCTACACTACAGTATGTAATTTAGTATAGATCTAGCCTTTAACCTGTGTTTTTCTCTTAATTAACTTAAGCAGGTAAAAGGTAATTAAAATGTTTGGTAATAAACATTTAACTGAACTTACTTTGCCTTGTAAACGCTTCTTAAAGCAGTATCATCTTGTTCATCTGCACCTCCCCTTCATGATGGCTGTCCTCTGCTCTCACTCTGAATAAGGCTAATGAAAATCTCTATAACAAATTCTGAACTGAGCACTCAAGTGTGAAACAGGACCCTACACTGTTAAATTGACACAACAAGATATAGGAAATCATTTGCATTCTCAGCAGTCAGGTTACTCAAGTTGCAAGTGGGATGTTGTTTCTGCTCAGGCACTTCAGGAGTGCTTTGTGAGGGCGTAAAAGAGAAAATGTCCAGTTTGCTGCAAATGTCAAACATTGAGCCTCGTGCAGGACCCACTTGTATGAACAGATTTGTTCTGGTGGCTGGTACGACTGATTTAGGACCTGGCCACACATCAATTCTCGTTTTTAGAATTTGTCGTAAGAGTCAAGTGCAATTAATCTGCTGTTATCCCAACCTAAGATTTTCACTAATGGATTATAGACAGCTGAACAACAAAACAAAAATATGGCTCTGTTTTTCCGTTTCTTCGTTTTTGGTATAAAACAAAATATTAAAAACGACTATTGTATATTGCACTACTTTGAAGCAATTTTGAGTTTGAAATACCAATATTACACTTCATAATTACGTTGACATTATCCTGTTTGGCTCTGCATTTGAATTATAATTCTAAATTAATTCACAGAGCCTAAAAATATCATCATTCATTTTAATTGACTTTTGATGCTATTAGATAACACTACAATATCAATAAGAACATCTCAAACTGCTAAACGACTTACATGATGCACTAATTGAAGGTTAATTGGTCTCTGTATGTAATAGTTCAACTGAAGTATAACATTTTGGATGATCTTGGAAGAGAGTGGCAGCCTGTTATTTTGGCAGATGAATGGTTGTTGTAGTGGTTTAGATAATCACGGGCTGTGCTTCTACAAATGTGATTGTAAATGCAAATGTAACAAACTTCTTAGAGCTGCAGTGCCGCACACACACACACACACACACAAACCCTATTCCCTTAATTCCACTGCTGACGCTGTCAAAAATTGCTTTCCTTCATGGATCTCCAACGTTAGGATTTCAATCTCCAAACTGGTAAAGCTCTTCTTTTTACTCTTCGATGTCATTTTCATGAATGAACACTTCCTGACATACGAGGCAGGACGTAAATGTAAATGCTCCGTATTTGTATAGCACCTTTCTAGTCTTTTCGACCACTCAAAGCACTCTACACTACATCTGCATTCACCAGTCAAACACATTCATACACTGAGCCTAAGTGCTCAAATAGAAACTAGCCGCCAGGGGCAATTCTGGGTTCAGTATCTTGCCCAAGGACACTTCGACATGCCTGCGGGAGCCGGGGATTAAAGCGCCGACCTTCCGATTAATGGCCAACCCGCTCTAACTCCTGAGCCACAGCCACCCGGACGTGCAGCCTTATATGGTATCATTGTGTAATCATTATGTTAATTTACAATATTCCCATGAACACGCACTCATTTAGACACAGAAGTCATTCATCATGTTTACAAGGGTAATTTACACAGTTATCTGAAGTTAGGAATGTTTGCTGAATCTACAGGGTTTCTGCAGGTTTCACCAAGTCAAATTTAAGACTTTTTAAGACCATTTTGAATTAAATTTAAGACCTATATGACAATGTCAAAAAAAAGAAAACTACAAAGATTAGAAAGTTTCTTGCAGAGTAAATAAATGTATTCAAATGTAACAGTACTGAACACATGTTAGATGCCTTATTAAACATGTTGGCTTGACTTTGTGGAAATGTGACTGACTTTTGCCGTACCCGCACCTGAATTATTTAGCAATGTCAGAGTATGGAAACGTGGTCAGGAACAATTCCCCGATTTCCTCATTCCCATTATAGGATTGATTTTCAGTCACTGTGTGGAGGACCAAGAGCAGCTCCATTCTCTGTGTTGGCTCTGATCCAAAACATAAATGCGAAGCTTGCAAAGTGGGCCCTGCTTTATCTCTGGATATATAACACCAATACAGCATGTATGTAAGCAAACACATTTGTGTGGGGTTTTTTTTTTGGTTTTACAATAAAGAAATATGCAACTCCACATAATATGGGAACATTGTTATTACCACATCTGTGAATAATAAGTTGGAAAATCTAGAGCAGATTTTGAATAAACTACACCCCAAAAGCTAAACTTGCTAAAGTAGTCTACTGGGAGTAATTACCATTAGATTTGGTAAAAGTAATTTGGTTAGTTTTGTTGCTCTCTGCAATAACTGTACATTCATTGCGCAGCACCAAGCAGTTTTCAGCCTCACCGCCTAAACCTTTCAATGGCAGGGAAAATCCTGTTAATATGACCTCAGAATCATTGTAGATAGGACTGTTCATGTTTGCCTTTTGGGTCTTAATTTACTGCTTTTTACATTTGTAGAAATGAACATAAAAATGAGAACCACTTCTGAATAATTACCAAGCATTATATTTGTACAAAAAAAGAAAGCCCACCGTACAAAAAAAAGAAAGAAAGCGAAAGTTAAGGTAAGGATACAAAAATGTTCTTGCATGAGGCTTACTTTCTTTAAACACCAGTTTCTTTTACTCTCCAGAGGTCTAGTCTCACACTCAATGTGTTTTATTTGCCTCTTCTTTTCTCTCTGCAGTATTCAGTGGTTGACAGGTTAAGTCTTCACATGATCCTTTCATGGCACTGTTTGCTCTCGATTGACACAGCAGCTGCCTTGGCCGCAAGCTTAGAGACACTGCACCAACTCTTCCTGTCAGGCTAATTTACTCTGTCGTTACCCATTCTTGTCATAAATGCTTTATTTAACCTTTTTGGAGAAATAATTTTTGTATCAACATTTCTTGAACATTTCTTGAAAAAAGGACTCTTTTAGAAATTACTTTAAAGTACCACAAAATTTACTTTTTATTATGTTTTATGAGTTGGTTTTTTTTCAGATGAAACTGTGGAGTAACTTACTGAGATACATTTTAGTAAGATTTTTAGCCATGGACGGCAATATCAGTCTCTCGGTCTGTCAGATGGTTAGTCCAGACTGAAATATTTCAACAACTATTGGAATACTTTTGATCATGACCAAATACCTTCACAACTAATGACATTCCTATCAGCCTCAGCTGTATTTTGTGTTGAATGCTAAATACCAAATAGTAGCATACTGAAACGCTAAAATCAGATGGTGACCATGGTAAACTTGATATCACCTGAAAAGTTAGCATTGTCATTTTGAGCATATTAGCATGCGGACGTTATAGCTCAAAACACAGCTGTGTCTAAGTGCTGTCTCAGAGTCAGAAGCATGACTGCAGGCACTCAATTTTCTTTAAATCTATCCTAATGCAACGGCCACCTGAGTTGTTGGTCGCAAAAATCATTCCTCCTGTCCATACTGACCATTAAAAGATCCCTTTGTAATGCAGTTATAAGAAATTAGGGACACAATCCATAGTCTATGTTCTGTACAAGTTCAGCTGAAGTTCAATTGAGGCTTCAGCAGTCTGGGTGTGACAAATCCTGTTGATATCTTTCATATTTATATCTTTTTAGTACAAAATTCCATTTTCAGGTTTCCCTACAATGTTCTTCTTGTTGAGCCACAGCAAAGGGGCAAACCTGGCAGTTACATGTTGCCTTATTACTGGGACGCAACACAATAAATCTATAGATGAATACCAGAATGAAGATACACATTTTTACTAATTTAGACTGCTAACGACCCTTGTTATCTTTAGTTAAAGTTTAGAATGCATTTTGAAAAGAGGGCTGTAGACTGAGCCCCACATCTCTCTTTAACATGCAAGTGCTGTATTAAAATAAACATAAAACATCCTTTAATTATCTACAATTGAAGAGAATACTGATTACTTATCTTTGTCTTATTTCATTGGGATTGCATGGCATTTAATTGTAAATCCAGAGGGAACAATTTGTGCACAGGGGGCATGTTTTTTTAATCCTTTTATATAAGTTTAAGTCTTACATCAATGTGAAAAGTGAAGAGGCCCCACCGTGCAAAAAAACTGGAGGCAGGGGGAGTCATAGAAGCAAACAATAAAAACAAGGAAAGAACAAAGACAACCAAAACAATGAAACCAAAGAGAATTTCTGAGAGATGAAATGAAAAATGCTTTAATTTACCACTCATAACAACTCATAGGGAGAACCCATTACTAATTCAAAAGGCATCACAAAGACTTCTGTAAAATTATTCAAAGAAAGCATTACTAATTCAATCAGCATTACAAAGCTTTGTGCAAAATACAGTCTGTGAGAGCTTCAGTGTGAAAATCTTTATTATTATCGACTGTTCTTCATTTTATCCAATAGAACAAATAACACATATCTCCACTGAGGTACATGGTACATTCATATGTAGAGAGACCACGCAACACCATGTGACCATAAGACAGACTATGTGTGGGAGGCAGTGCACCGCTTAACAGCACCTGTGCGGCAACATTTACCCTTACTGATCATTTTAATTCTAAGAGCAGGTTCATGTGTGTACATGAGAAACACGTTTGTATGAGAGGAAAAGCCTTTGCTACTTGTTAAAGACAGTTATAGTTACCTGCAGAGGTGGTTGGTTTTCTCTTGTGAGCTGGCTAGTCTTGGGGGTTTTATGAAAACCTGTGTGGTGGAAGAAGTTGGGTGAGTATACATGACATTCACTACCCTGCTTAATGATATCCATAACTGAGCCAAGGAAAATTTACATAAACTGGGGGGTGATGGCACAATGGATAAGACACACGCCTTTGGTGTGAGAGACCAGGGTTCAGTCCCCCACTGTGACCCATCCACCATTGTGTCCAAGACATTTAACCCCTAGTTGCTCCAGAGGCATGCAACCTCTGACATGTATAGCAATTGTAAGTTGCTTTGGATAAAAGCATCAGCTAAATGAATAAATGTAATGAATTATTGCACTGAAAAGAGGTTTATGCACCATAGGCACTGTGGCTTCAGTTGGACCTTGAGCAGGGGAAGCTAACAAGTTTTTTAATTGATCTGCTGAGCCCTGCAAAATGTGGGCAATCAGAATTTTGAATTCTACACCTCAACCAGAACTTTATAACTTACAAGAGCATTATTTGCATGAATTTAACAACTGGAGCGTTTGTGCAGTCTACATGTATTTGCCCCCAACCAGCAAGTGTGCTGTATGCATGGATGCTAGCTGCAGCTCACTTGCGACATACAAACCTATATATTGTGTGTTTATGTTCGTATGGCATCTCAAACTCAGACTGATCTCAGAACTCACCAGGAATTCCAACTGTTTTTCCCCGTCTTTTTCCCCTCGCACATTTATGAAGTTTATTCATAAAGAAATTTTTTGCTCAAGCTAAAACATTTTGAACTTTTACGGATACACTATTCACCTAAAAACACATGATGTTGTCAGATGAAAATTAGATTTTTTCTTACTGTAATCTGTAGTATACTGAAACATTAGCTGTCCTTTCCAAATGCAACACCCCACTCCATTATTTTAGCTGTTTTTCTGCCACATTGACTTTGTAATAATGAATGTCTTTCTATTATTTGTGCTTTTCTTATTTCCTTTTCTTTTACTTGTCAGTATTATAGCCCAGTATTTTTGTGCAAAAGTACAGCACGTCATAAACAAAGTCAAAAGCTCACTGCACAGAACCAATCAGCAATTCAATAGGCATAGGAGACCTTTGAGATGAATTATTCATGAGGCTGCATTATCATACAAGTCATTCACATTTGTCCACGGAGTTTATGATTAAAATGTGGGAGGAAAGACTTTCTTATCCTGCTCATCTTCTTTTCCTGCACTGATGCATCTCTATCAAGCATGGCTGTTTTCCACCTTGCTAGACATTTGCTGAAAATGTTAAAGAAGGTAAGGACGATCATTTTTCTCCTAGTTATTATATAATAGGCAAAGTTTTAATATATAGTTCAGTGTTATTTGTATCACGTCAGACACAGAAATGTCATACTTTTGGCAGTTGTGTTGGTTCAGTGAACATCAGCTTTGCACTGGACAATCCAGGTTCCAGTTTTAGGAGGAGGAGGAGCTCATCCTGCAAAATACCATCTGTGGATGGAGTGGAAAGCAAAAGCTATCACAGATTGTGTGTGTGTGTGTGTGTGTGTGTGTGTGTGTGTGTGTGTGTGTGTGTGTGTGTGTGTGTGTGTGTGTGT
>NC_060169.1:30626197-30707796 GCF_021292245.1 Micropterus dolomieu | reverse complement strand
TCTTCTTATGTTTTGTTTATTTAAGGAATTTGTTTTTACAATATTGAAATTAAAATCAAAGTTTGAAAATGCAAATATTTAGAAATCTGAGTTTTCAGAATCGTGTGAAATCACAACTTAAGTTTATATATTGTATTTTTTTACATATCAGTGTAACTAAACACTACTACAATATACTTCAGAAGTTTATATTCTTGTTGGATTGGAAGAATTAAAATTGTATACTTTTTAGTGTGTCTGACGGAGTTGACACAAATCCAGCTCTGAAGGGAAACATGTTCATTTGTTAAAAATATGTTTTTATTTAGAACCTGTTCCTTTACATGGTTAAATAGCTAAGACCTTTCTCTGCAGAAACTTACAACTCTAATTGATATACTGTGTATTTTTTTTTTTTTAATTTTAAAAAGTGTTTTGTCCCAACTCTCAAGAATCAGTGAGCTTATAGTTTTTCAAATAGTTGAGTTAAAGGTGGGATCTATAAAACAACCAAATACTGGGGTCAGATATATTCATCCTGAGTTTTGATACCTCCACTGCCGCTTAACCATTCAAGATTTTGTTTTGCAGTATGTGACGGGTTAGCCTCCACAGGACTAGACAAGGCCAGCAAGCTGGATGTGCACCTCCTGTTGTATTATTAGGAAGCTGCGGCTGCCTCTAAACAGCCTATGAAGTGACCAGTATCAGCTGGAAACTCAAGTTTGATGAAAGGTTGAAAAAAACAAATCCCTTGCTATAGCTTTAAGGTTTGTTTTGGCAATGTTTGTTTGCAGAATAACGTCTCTGCTTTTAAAAGGCAGTGTAAGTGTGAGTGACGTTTGGCGACGTGCTAGTGACAGAGGCACTGAACCGAAACACACTTGTTGGATGAAATCGCCTTTACACTCTGCTGCCCGGCTTCAGCAAGCTGCTGGCGGGCTAACAGTCAGCCAGTTGACAGAGCAGTGTGACTCACCACACCCCAAACAATACAAGCAAATGAGATCTGACATGAAATCAGATGGAAATTAAAATTATACTTGCACATTAGATATTACTTTTATCCAAAGTGCTTTAGTGCATGAACGTATGTATTATTTTAGGATCGGTGGTCGAATTGGCAAGAAACGCTCAACTCTGACGGATACATGCAAATACTTAAATTGATTGAAAACATGATACAGATTTACCCAGCGGAGCTCCTCAGGCAGGTCAATTTAAAATGCCTAAGGAATAAAAACTGATTGGATTTTGGATAAATCCTTCACATGAAAAAAAAGTATTCGGATTGAAACATTGATTCTGACAGTATCAATCCATTGGTCGTCTCATTCGCTGACAAAACTAAACTTCTCTTGGCTTCTTTCCTTGGTTTCATTTGATTCCCTGCTTCTCAAATGAAGAAGGGAACATCTGCTGAGTGAAAGAGGAAATGTTTCCCCCTCTTGCTGAATTTCTCTTTTTCTTTCCTTCTCTTTTATCTCTTGGTCTTTCCCTCTTTCTTCCCCTCAGAGTGTGAGTTCTCAGGAAACATTGGGTCACAGGAAGAGCTTGGTGTGTGTGCCGCGGGCTTTGGGCCAACTGTTCATCCTGCTGCAGTACCAGATGCTTGGCCAGCGCATCAAGGTGATGGTCCGAAAGGCAGACAATCTGACCAAGCTCACACGGCTCCCTGGAGCTCCAGGTAAGGACCAAAACATTTCAGAAACTTGCAATAACTCATTGTATGGACACAGGCAGGCAATAGAAACAAGATTAAACACAATATGACAATATAACATCATCATCATCACCTTTTACAGTAAGTTGATATCATGAACTTGTCAGCAAACAGTTGCTTATTTACATATCCAAATGTTTATTTCAGTATGTAAAATAAATAGTGCACAAATAATACAACATTGGTTTCACTAGTATTTCTTTTAGTAGCTTACAGTTATAGTTACTTAGTTAATTTGATTAGTTATTAAATTACAATATTGCAAACAAAATAAAACATACTTCTGTTAGCTTCTGCTATAGTGTTCTTAGATGCAAAAATTCTTTATACGGCTCAGTGAACATTACAAGCTCTACAGTACTAAAGAGTCTCTGCATCCCAGTCTGCATTTTCCTTTCTAGAATTTCACATTAAAGCAACTGTATTCTGCGTTTTCTGCATTTTTGGCAAACCAATCAGCAAATGAGTCAAGATTAAAAGCCTTTGCCGTCCTTGATCCAGAATTTAGAACACCCAGATTGCTCAATCTCTCACTGGTTATGGTGGACTTGAGGTAAGTTTTCACCAGCTTCAGTGGAGATAACCTGTGCTCAGAAGAAGCACTACACACTGAAGTCGTAGCTTTTATTTTGAAGAGTCTGAAGAGCTAAAATAAACACTTCTTTATATTGCACAATGAAAAGTGCCAGCTCTACTGTAGGGTCTCTGCATCCCAGGCTGTATTTTCTTAAAATTCGGCTAAACTGATGTAGTTCATGCCCCAAATCATCAATATTTGAATCATATAATCAGGCAAATGAAGACAGAGTTGTCTCTTTCACATATGCATCACTTCTTGGATTTAGAGCTCGGATGTTATTCATAATGGATGCTATTCATTATGTCACAGGTTCTCTTTGAAAACGTCTGTTAAGCTCATTGAGTATCCGATCAATTATGATGTAGAAACAGGCTGTAAAGAGGCTGTCTTTATGTGGTTCTGATTCTCTTTGACCAACAGTCGTCAGAACACAGTATTCACCAAGTTTAGAGCTTAGCCTCTTTTGTAATTCTGCAGCTGTTGTATTGCAGTATCACATTGTTGAGAAATGTTCAACACTTGGTCCCACAAGTTATTAAATAATGACTCCTGCCTAAAGTCAGTCAATGTCTGCAGTAAAGCTTCAACTAAATGAACAGCATTTGAAAAGTTTAGATGAGGATTGTAGCATATCAGAGCACATCATTTTGTTTCTCCAAACACTTTACAGTGTGTAACAAGATGCACTGTGAGTTCAAGATCTATCTGTGCCAGCAGACCTCAAGCCAAAATAAATCTTTCATCATTTCATTCTTGGGCTATCTTTTGCGATACATGTTTAAGGGCAGGCAATCAATCCATAATGTTACGTTGAGCTGTAAATCGCCGTGCCCATTGAGTGTCACTTAAACACTAGAGTTCTCTTGGTGCACCTTTGTACATCTCGTATTGTTAGCCGTATGACCCAGATGTGGGTGCATATAGTTTTTCTAGTGGGGAGAAGAACTCATCTGCCTCCCCAACAGCTTTTCCTGTATCTACTAACACTAAATTTAGACAGTGATTATTGCAATGGATGGAAAATCCACATTTCTCTTGCTCTTTGATTCTAGCCTGGACCTGGGAAAGCTTACCACTCATGATGGCTGCACCTTCATACACTTGCCTAAAAGGTTGTTTTTGTATTCACAATGTTCCAATATGTGGATTCTTTTTTCAGTAAGCCCTGCTGCATCTAGCCTCTTAGAAAATGGAGAAAACTCTTCTTGATAATTCCATTGAAATAGCACCTGAGTGCTAGAGAAATCTGTTCTCTTTTTTCATCCTCAGTTTCATCTGCCGTGAGGCTGAGGACTTTTTTGCACTTCTTCTGTTCGGACAATGTCTACCAAACAATCCAGAACCTCATTTCAGTGATTTTGCTTGTTTACTTTGCATTATGAATAGAAGTCAACCTTTTTTTAACAGCTTCATCATCGTTAGCTTTTGTCTCTAGAATTGCCATGAAATTCCCTTTATTATCTGAGACTGCAGAGTCTTCGTGTCCTCTTTGAGCAATGTTTTGTGTGGCAGTAAGTAGCAGCACTTCCCCTATTGTTTTTATATATTCCCAATTTTCTCTACCCTGTTTGTTATGTTCGTCTTTAAGGACATTTGCTAGAGTTTGCAGTAGTAGTTACAACTCTATGATAGTCCCTCCATGTAATGATTGTTTTTTGGTGCTGCTCAGACTTGGCATGAATTGCCCTCTAGCACTCACCGAGTAGGTATATCAAACCATTCATGAAGAGAGAAATTTTCTTCCAAATACTATTGCGAAGCTTACAACAAGCATTAATGCAATCAAAGTATTAGCTGTTTACACTGGCTGCTATTAAGTTAACTAGTCAACAACAATAATATTTCCTGAGCCAATAGTCTTACCTTTTACAAATAAAATTGTTTTGCTCAGATTCAATTCTTCGTGGTAGCCTCACAATGTTAGCTTTGATTCTTGCTTCTGGTAAGAGCAGACAGGTGGTTGGTAGCCTACTTCCTTTCGAATCGCACTTCAGCACACATCTATACAGCCATACAACCAAAACAATGAGTGGAAAGACGCTAAAATGCTATACTGCAGAGTCAAGTGATTATTCTCTGTGGTAATTTTTCAAACATTTGCATTGAGCTTCTAAACCTCACCCACCCCACCTCATCCATAAATCTATATAATACATGACAATCTGGGAATGATAGACCAGCTTCCCAGACCATGTCAAAAACAAACAAACAAGCAAACAAAAAACATTTTATGAATATTGAAATGTGTGGTGCTGAGTTTCATAGTTAATGAAATGTATTACCTGAGCCAGGGGTGGTGTATGTAAGCTTTTCCAGCTTTAGGTGTACAAGCCTCAAAAGACATTCAACTCAGCATGTGCCACAGCAACATCCATCCATCATCAACCGCTTATCCTGCATACAGGGTCACAGGGGGCTCGAGCCAATCCCAGCTGACATCGGGCGAAAGGCGGGGGTACACCCTGGACAGGTTGCCAGTCCATCGCAAGGCCACACATAGACAAACAACCACTCATGCTCACACCTAAGGCCAATTTTAGGGTCACCAATTAACCTAGTCCGCATGTCTTTGGACGGTGGGAGGAAGCCAGAGCGAACCCACACAGACACTGGGAGAACATGCAAACTCCACACAGAAAGGCCAGGGCAACCGGGGTTTGAACCCACGACCTTCTTGCAGTGAGGCTAACCACTGCACCACCGTGCCGCCCGCCAGTGCAACAATTCCTGGTTAAAATGTTTTAAAAAATATGGATTCTTTATGATCTACTAAGCACCAGTAGAACTTTGAACAACATCCACAAACCTGTGCTTGGTGTAGAGGGATAAGAGCAGGATATTACTTTGCACTTAAATATTGTATTATTCTCATACTGTAAGCTGCAACATACATGAACACACTGGCCGACATGTAAACTGCTCATAAGGTTTACAGCCTCTGTCTGTATTCTCCTTTATTGCTTCAGCCACAGTCAGACAGACCGGATCCCTGATTGGCTTGTAGCATAATCAGATTAGGAACTGATCAGCCTGGTGTCATTTCCCCTCCTGTCTGTATCATATCTCACTGCATCTGATTTAAAGCTTTGCTTTGTTTATGTTGGTGAGGAGAGGAGGAAGCAGGAGTTTCTGTCATTCTGTTCTGACAGTTAGGTGGCCAGCGGCTCGGTGGTCAGTTATGTCCTCTTGTGAGTTTCAGAATCAAATAGTTCCTGAATTTATCAGGATATACGCTCTGATTCTTGTCTGACAATGACACATTGCCTTTTAATTGTAGTCAATCCAATTAGCACGCAGGAATGGATTTTTAAGGGAAATCAAGTGATGATTCAGATTTGGAACAATGACAGTGGGCATACGTTCAGAGAGGGCTGTGAGGATGTAGATCAACGTGGGTAGACCGTTTCACGTGAAGGTGAAAACATAAAACACAAGACTGCAGTGACTGTACATGCACTTATTAACGTCAACACCAACCAAAAATGTTAATGTCTGTGACTTTGCTGATCCTTTTTCATTTCTTTACCCTTGAGAACGAAACCTGAAGTTGACATAAATAGAAAAAATAAATGAACAAAATCATGGCCGCGGATGTCATTTCTTTCCCCACAGACCACTACGTTGTCATAAACCTGCGTCAGAATGGGAAAGTAATTGGTACAAAGGAGACCAAAGGGGCCAGCGGTCCAAACCCCGTCTGGAACGCTCCATTCCTGTTTGACCTGCCCTCTGGTGATATCACTCAGCTGCCATTGGTCCTTGAGTTTATTGTCATGCAGGTAGGAAATTCTACATTATATGGAAAAGTCCCTTATAAACATTACATATTAAACAGTGAAATGCAGTTTTATGTTAATATGCTTAGTTGGTAACTGAATATGTTCATACTTGTGTGATTTTTAAAAGACATCTCTATGTATCTACAGGGCCGTCTCTACACTAAGAGCAGTATTCTGGGTCGTGTATTGATTGGCAGCGATGCTTCAGAGGCGGGACAGGGACACTGGAAGGAAATGTGCAGTCGGGGTCAAACAGAGACGGCCCGCTGGCACACCATCCAATCAGAGTGATTGACTGAGCTGCTGTTCCTCCTCCGCCCAGTGAGTGAAACACAGAGAGGTTTTAGTCAGGTGGGAATAACATGCGAGTGTGATGCACACGCCCCTCACTACTAAGTATTTATTTTCAGTCTTTTTATTTTTAGGTCTGTTGTGGATTTTCGGTAACTGTAGCAACTTTGATAGGTTTCCATGTCATATATCAACCGATAATGTTTAGGAATTAAAAAAACTTGTAACTGCTGAGAGACAAATATCCAGGTGGTCCATGAGTACAGAGCTTTTTCCATATCAACATGTTCCCGATATTGCCTTTGTGATTATTTCCACTGTGACTTAAAACTGTAGTCTGTATAACATCATGTATCATTCTGGTTATATGCAACTTGTGTTGATGTTGTGGTACTGTTTGTATTGTGCCCAGAGGCTTCAAATGTTAAAGCTGATTAGAACTTGTTAGATCAAAACTTTGACAGTTACCCAGCATATATGTTGCCATTCTGCTCATGATTTGCAGTGGTGTATTTCTGTGCCAGTATTCATCCACATACTGTAAACACCTCTTCTTGCTAATATGTATGAGGCTGTTACAGTGGCCTCACTTTGTATGGCATGCCTGTTTGGTTTTACTGTATGATGTTCAGTTGTCTGCTGATGTGTAGTAATTGCACAATAAAAGATTTCAACTTTATTCACCAAAAATGCAAAACAGATGGATACAAGAATGAAGAACCACTTTGCAAAATGATTGAGATCAAGCAGCAGCATTACCAAATAACATTATTGACTGTCTATAATGTGCTACTCATATACTGTGGCTCTCTTGGACTTTATTACTGGACAAAATTTGCAGCAGTGTCTCAAGTGGTTTGATTAAACAGGCTAATACAAGAGAGGTATATATATATACATACATACATACATACACACACACACACACACACACACACACACACACACATATATATATATATATATATATATATATATATATATATATATATATATATATAGTATATGCCTTTTTTCTGGTCTCTTCAGCAATAAAAACATTTTAAAGGTCAACATCACATTGTCCAGACTAAAGATTTAAAAAATATCTTGTCAGTATTTCTTTGTAACACTTTCATTTCAATATTTAAAATAACACCTGCTCTAGGAGGAGGTTTGAACATAACAATTTTTAACATTTATTCGGCACCCTTCACACATTTAACAATGACAGAAATTGTTATGTGTTTCAATAGTAGCAAGTAAAAATGTTTGTCTCCTAGAAGGAATCATTGTTTGTATTTATAGTATATTGGCCATGTTGGTGCCATGTCTCAGCAGTTTCAAACTATTTAGAACAAATTGACATATTATAGAAATGGATTTTGCCAAACAGATGTGTATTTTATTGAGTTTAGGTGATGCCCCGGCTCTGGCTGTGATGAAGTCAGCAAACTTGAAGCTTGAAGAGTAAACAGTGGAATAATTTTAATGTTAATATTATCAGTAAATACAGTGCTTCTTTTAATTTGACAAGTCAAAATGTCTTCTGTTTCATATCAGCTTTGAATTGCAATGTATCATAATGTTATTTCTGTTTTACTCATTAATTTCTTTTGAAATAGGCCCTTTATATTCCTGTAACATCAAACCCAGGACACAATCAGTCCCTGCTAACAGCTACACTGCCACATCATGATAACATAAATGTGAAACAAAATAAAAATAAAAAAGGTTTGGTCTTTCAGCAACATTTAAATCCAATGCATTGAGATTTTCATAGTCCAATGGAAAAGACATTCTTAACAAGACAGCTTTTACACAACAAACAGTTGCTGCTGCTGCCTCCATAGTTTTCAATTCAATTTAAACATGATGCAACCATGCTGCCGAGGCAGGCGCTAGCAGCAGCTGCAAGTAGAGTGGCTGCCGCAATCGTGAATGCACAACAATCTTCAACAGATCACTGGAGCTGTGGGAAGTTCCCTTCTGCTTCAAACGCTCTACAATCATCCCTATCCCCAAAAAAACCTCCATCTCCGGATTAAATGACTACAGACCTGTCGCCCTGATGTCTGTAGTCATGAAGTCCTTTGAAAAACTGGTGTTGCCCCTCCTGAAGGACATTACAGGCCCCTTGCTGGACCCCCTGCAGTTTGCCTACAGGGCTAACAGGTTAGTAAATGACGCAGTCAGGTTAGGACTGCATTACATCCTGCAACACCTCGACTCTCCAGGGACATATGCAAGGATCCTGTTCGTGGAATTCAGCTCGGTGTTCAACACCATCATCCCGGACATCCTCAACACCAAACTCACCCAGCTCACTGTGCCAGCCTGCACCTGTCAGTGGATCACAAACTTCCTGACTGACAGGAGTCAGCAGGTGAGACTGGGGAACATCACATCCAGCACCTGGACTATTAGCACTGGCGCCCCCCAGGGGTGTGTGCTCTCCCCACTGCTCTTATCCCCCTACACCAACGACTGCATGTCAGGAGACCCATATGTCAAACTCCTGAAGTTCGGAGGTTGATCAGCTGGCTCTCGGGTGTGGTCTGAACAACCTGGAGCTTGACACGCTCAAAACTGTGGAGATGACAGTGGACTTCAGGAGGAGCCCCCAACTCTGCCCCCCATCACCATACTCAAAAGCCCTGTGTCTGCTGTGGAATCCTTCAGGTTTCTGGGATCCACTATATCCCAGGACCTGAAGTGGCAGCCCAACACGGACACCATCATCAAGAAGGCACAGCAGAGGATGTACTTCCTGCACCAGCTCAGGAATCTCAACCTGCCTAAGGAGCTGCTGATCCACTTCTACACAGCCATCATCCAGTCTGTTCTCTGCACCTCCATCACTGTCTGGTTTGGATCTGCCACCAAAAAGGACAGGAGCAGACTACAACGGACAGTCAGGACTGCAGAAAAGATCATTGGTGCCAACCTGCCCTCCATTCAGGACTTCTACATTTCCAGGAGTCAGGAAACAGGCAGGAAACATCACCGCAGATCCATCTCACCCCGGACACAACCTGTCCCCTCTGATAGACGCTACAGAGTACTGTACGCCAAAACCAACAGACTCAGGATCAGTTTCTTTCCACAAGCCATCACTCTGATGAACAGCTGACTCTGACTCAGTGTCAGGAACAATTCCAGTGCATTAACCCAGTAAATCTGCCAACTGTTACCATCTGCTACCACTTATTATTATTATTATTTATTCATCATTCTTTCGTTCTCTATTTCAGGGGTCTTCATACTGTTCATATTGTCATATTGTATATACTGTATACCAAATCCACCTCAAGTACATAACACCTGCAAACAATACTTACTTATTCCAGCATCCTTTGCACTATGCTCCATCGCACTGTGTACCTGTATATCACATCCACCTCCGACATGTACATAATAATAATAATAATGATGATGATGATGATAATAATTTAGTCCTGCATCCTTTTTACTCTGCTCATTCTATTATTGTCTCAATCTGTCTATATTGTTTTTGTTTATAGTGTGTTCTCTATACTGTAGCCTGTGTCTGATTTTATTTTATTATTGTATTATTGTATAAGTAAGCACATTGTGAGCTATCCTGAGTCAAATTCCTCATATGCGTACACATACCTGGCAAATAAAGCTGATTCTGATTCTGATTCTGAAATGGCTATTTGCCACTGTATTACTCGCAGCTTGCCGTGTGACAATGACAAGAGAATCCACAGCAAGGGAAACTATACAGGAATAAATCTTCCCTGACTCCTCTTTACCAAAAGAGAACAAACAGCTTAATGAAAATTGTCTTGGAGCAGGATCAGTGTCAAAGTTGTGATGTACAGTAATGATAAATCTTTTCATATTGTTAACCATTTCCTCTATTTAAGATACCTGCTCTGTTTAGCTGTGTGATGAGATTAAGATAAGGTACGGTAGGTGGATAGCAACAGCCTGTGGTGTATGGTACTGGTTAGTTGCATAGGACGTAGCGTGGAGCAGTGGCAGTGGCGTTGCGCCCTGCTGCTGCCTATTAAAAAACAGATAATTGCTTGCTGTCTGAACACATCTAACAGCCATGCTAGTAACTGTATACTGACTGGCCACTACAGAGGCACAATGGTGCTTTGAGCTAAATACTAGCATCATCACGCTAACATGTTCACAATGACAATGCTGGTGATATTTAGCAGGTAGAATGTCTCCATGTTCACTATGTTAGTTTCGCACGTTAGTATGCTAACATTTGCAAATTAGCACTAAACACAAAGTAAAGAAAATAGTTTAGCAGGTATTTGGCCATAAAACACACTGTAGAATCAAAAATGTCAGTAGATCACTAACGTCATTCGGCATTATTCCTCTGGTGAATATAAATGTATGTACAAACATTAATGGCAACCCACCTGATAGTTGTTGAGATATTTCTGTCTGGAACAAAATGGTGGACTGTCTGACAGGCCATCAAACTGACATTGGACATTGCCATGCATAGAGCGATGCAGCTGGCATGGCTAAAAGAAAAAAACTCTAAATGGAGTAATGGAAAGCGTGCGCTATTTGTATATAACTAAATAATATACATAAAATAATAAAATATGGAGCACCATCAGAATCATCTGTTAAATAACTGAACAGCAGACTGTAATGATAGTGTCACTGAGAGACAAATGTTGGCGCTGCTCCAGAGACAGTGAATTGCTAAAGTCCTCAGACGTTATGACAGCCATCATGGTGATTTTATGGGAATATGGGGACATTTTGTGCTTCACAGCTGAATGCCTTGCACTTAGTAAAATGAAAGTCAATAAAACCCAAATGTATGATTTAAACTAAAAACCTGCTCCGACTCAGTGCTCTGATTACTGGTACAGCACAATAAAAATGTATTATTTATTTATTATTATTTCATATTCCTAAGACATATGCAAACGTTTCCCTCGGCCTTTCCTGGTGGATTTTCACACTGAAAATCTGTGGCAAATGTATGCTTCATGACAAAATCTTGTAGTCATTGTTTCTTGTTCACAGAGGGTGACATCCCTCCGAATAGCTATAAATATCCATAGGATGTGCAGTCCAAAGGTGATGTAATCTATCTCCTAGGGTAATCTTATGTCATATCAGATCATCACGCAAATGTGACTACTACCGCATACACATACATAGTACAGTACACGCTAATGCACACGCCCACACAAAAAGTTATGTCCTTGTGAGTTGGAAAACCATCACAATGTGTAAAATGCAGATATTGTATCTCATGGGCCCAGTTGGATGGAAAATCCATTCTTGCACGTAATTACTCTCATCATATCAAGTCATGCTTCCCATGCGTCCCTTTACATCCCCTTTACTACAAATTCATGGCTCCTTTCCTTACTCCATAATATACACCTTGTACTGGCATGAACCATCACTCCTGTCCAGGTGAGGTCCAGAAAAGCTCCAGATCTGCTTGAGGTTACTCTAGAGGGTCCAGAGTTAAAAATAATTTAATTTGAATGTTGTATTGTTGAATTGTATTTATTTGTAAGTTATATTACGCAATACAAGAATGTATCAGGTTTGTTTTTCCCTTCACCTAGCTGTGGATTTCTACCATATGAATATGTATAAGCTTATATGCAGGCTGTAAAACAAATATATTCCTCTATATAGGATATAGGGATTTATCTTTAACTTCACAATCCTGACTGAATTAAAGTGAATGTGAGCAAATATTTTCCCCAGATGCTTCTGTGGTACTTGGGAATAAATCATTTAAACATGAAAGCACAAAATACCCCACATCCTGTTTAGTGTAAAGGATTTAAAATAAAATTCCTGGCATGAGGCTGTAAAGCATTTGACACAGACATGCCTCTCTTTCTTCAGTCCTCCGATCTGCCGTCCTATCCTGAGGGAGGCAAAATGAGATTTTGTTGATTTATCCACAGTGTAATCTCTCTGTGTGGGCTTGCAGTGCCTCTGCCACTGTTACAAAGATGCACCAAAGCAGCTTAGAAGAGAATATGGGATTCCCTGGATCAGATGCTGAGACACTGAACAGTATGCACTGTTCCCAAAAATATCAAAGTGTGTGAGTGAGACAGACAAGAAAATAAGAAAAAGAGGATCTCAATAAAAGTAATAACACAACCCACATGCAATTGCACTGCATGTGTAATGTGTATTTGCATTTCTGCACACTGAAGGAGTATTTTATTTGGTGCCACTGATTTTTTTGGTTTTATGGAACTTGAATTACCAGGTTGAAACATACCTCTGGCTGGGGTTTATCCTCCTTCAGCAGGTTACTTTGTCTTTTTAGCCTTTTCATCATCATCATCATCAGGAAAATCCCTCTTATGGACTATTTTGCTTCCGACCTTCTGGAAAGGTACTGCAGAGCAATCCATTTATTAAAATTATTAACATTTACAGCGGGTATAAACAATTACTAATACATTATTCTGATTTGAAGAGATAATGTGCTCATATATATGTTACACATATGAAGAGCATCTGAACATTTCCAGAAATATTTATCCCTCATGATCCAGTGCTGAAGCCTGGAAGCCTAAAGTTAGCAACTGTCTCAAAAGTGAATGTAAAATTCCACTTTTATTGGACCTTCCACTATTCATTTCCAACCGGCCCATTAACAGTTTTATTTAGACTCATTATAAACTTTTTTTGAAGGTAGGGTGCAAATACAAATAGTGCTTTATTATTTGATTAAGTGGAAGTTTTGATTAAGTTTCAATATTATAAATATAATTTTGTTTTAGACGACTTGCTAACTTTTGCTGTAGCTTATTATAACGTGATAAACTCTTTTATTAATGACTTAAGTGACATATGTGACTGCAGAACTCATGGTTTAGTAGCATTTTTAATAGGCTGATTATTAAATCACGTGTAAGAGTGTTTTTTCACAACCTGCAACACAAGAGTTGCTCTTGATTTAAACATATAGCATTGGTAAATTATTAAATTATTAATAATGATATTAGTTACAATTCATAAATAATAATGAATGCCTTAATTGAAAGTGGTACCAATCTTTGCTATTTCATTTTAAGACTGAAAGAGTTACAGAGGAAACGGATACAAAGCAGTCATTTTGTTGTTCTGCATAATGCTACACAGTGAACCACAACATAATGTTTCTACTGTGAGAAATCAATCATGTCAAATTAAGCTACCTGGACACTGAATGGATTGGACACTTTGTTCTCTGCCATACAAAGACAGAAAAATAAAACCTGGTCCACTCCAGTAAGCAGCACTCCCTGACTCTCAGTCCCTTAACAACCCTCCATTGGTCTGACTGTCGACTGTGTTTTGGCACTATTGATCCACACGTGCAGGCTTGTCTACCTCTCTGTTCACCTCTCTGACTCTTCTTATTTGTGTAGGGGTACAGGCATCACTGATGGCGTGTGAGGAAAATATCATGTGTGGTTTATAAACCGTGGAACATCAGCACCGAAAGTGTCATTGCTAACCATTAAATCTGGTTAATGATTTGGGAGCAAAAGATCTTCGGCCTTACTGAGTTCTAACATCGTCCACACTGCACTGCACGATGCATCCGTGACTCACTCCTTTAGTCATGCGCTGTCTCGGTTGTCTTCACTAGACCCACGGTCTGACATTTACTGCCTGTCACTGTGCACCTGCTTTCATCTGAGGAGACAGCGGGGCCTTTCTGTTCTGGGGTAGAGAGGACATGTCCTCCACTATGCTAAATTGGATGCTCAGGCGTGCCACCTACATGCTCTAACCAACTGTTTTTCAGTGATGCCATGACAAAAAGATTAAAAACTTTCAGAGGCTTCTCTGAGAACACAGGAAAAAGTCCCTCTAGACTAAAAAAACTACTTCCCACACACTGCTTCATCACTTGTATTCACTGAGTTTCTTCAGACTGACATGGGTGTCTAATGATAAAGAGATGTCCAAAACTGTTTAGTGAAGCTAGCAGAAAGAGGGAGGCTTTTGTGACAATACAATTACAATGTTTCCTAATTATGAAATCAAACTTTGATATTAACCCCCATTCCTGTTTAAGAGTAGGCTTAAGACTTTTCTCTGATAAAGCTTATAGTTAGTGCTGGATCAGGTGAGCCTTGAACCATCCCTTAGTTATGCTGTTATAGACCTGGACTGCTGGGAGACTTTTCATGATGCACTGGGCTCCTCTCTCCTCTTCTCCTTCTCTATCTGTATGCATTCTTATCCCATTAATGCATGTTATTAACTCAACTTCTTCCCCCTCCCTTAGTTTTGTGCTTTCACGACCCTCTCCTCTCTCCTTTGTTGCTTTCTGCAGGTGTTTCTGGCTCTGGAGCTGTGGAGTCTGGATCAGTGGTTGTGGGTCGCCTGCTGCCCCCATGTCTCCATGACACCTGCTGCCACAATTATTATCATAAGTCCTATTATTATTATTATTATGATTATTGTATCATTATTACTATTATTTTTATTGCTATTTGTATTATTATCCTTAGTCATGGTTCTGCTTGAGGTTTCTGACTGTTAAAAGAGATTTTTTCCTGGCCATTCATGGTTGCTCATGGTGGGAAATGTTGGGTCTCTGTGAACAGTATTACAAAGTGTACGGTCTAGACCTGCTCTATACGAAAAGTGCAATGAGATAACTTCTGTTATGAATTGGCGCAGTATAAACTTTGTCATGAATGTACAGGTTCCCACAAGATGTTTTTCGTAATGACTTTGGTGATCCCTTGACTTCATCATCACATCAAAATGTAAATTAGTCAAATACTTTGGACAAAGATCAACCTCAGCTGTACTTTGTGTTTAGTGCTAATTAGCAAAATGTTAGCATGGTATCACACTAGACTACAAAGATGACTATACCTGCTTAACATCAGCATTTTCTCAATTCACATAGTTGTGAATATTACCTCAGTGCTGTTGTCTACCTACCGGCTGATTCACCTCTCTGTGTCTCGCCCCATCTTGGTCACATATACTGTATTGACTGTGCTCTGCTTCCACTGGGCACCCAGATCAATAGGAGTGCACAGGCTGTCAGTAACCTCTACTGTCATCCCAGTGTAGTTTACGCAAATGGTAAATGCACTTTGGCCCCATTTATAAGATTGCAAAACCCCGCACTTCACAATCCCAAACAGAATACTATATAAATAAAGCAGAGGGAAGTTTTCTTAAACTTTGCCAGAAGCAAAAAAAACTTCGCATATCAGCATGTCCTTTTAAAGTATTATCAATTATTTAATATTTGTGTGGGCTTGAAAGGATAGTAGGTCTTACCTGAAATTCGTAATTGATTTGTTACCCACCGACCAGCAGAGCCCATTCATACAGTATGGACGTGGAAAACAACACTTTTGAAGGAAACAATTTTCTTATTACTTTGTTCAGTGCTTTAAATTACATCTGACAATGTACAGTTTCTTGATTCTTCTTTCACAAATGAACTCAATCTACAATGTGATTCTGATTGTTGAGTCACTGGACTGGACCTCACTTGTTAATGACACACATCTTGGTAGTTTACCAAGGAAAACACTTAAACAACTGGATATACCCAGTTGTTCAATAAAACTATCCTTAGTACAATAAAACAATTTAAACAATTTTAACCTGGCCGGTCACTGGAACATGTTTCAAGGCAAAGCAATGAAGAGCAATTAGGAACAGCTGTGGAGTCCAGATGATGATCTGACAATGTGCGCTCTCACAGGGTAAAACTAAATATTAAAAATATGATTCCTACTTATAATACTACTTATGTGAACAACACACAGATCTGTCTATGGACACAGGTTCATCCTTTCTATATTTAAAGTGTGTATCTTAAATAATCAAATCTGACTCCTTCATAGGCCTGCAACAACGATCATACATTAACAGTAATTTAAGTGCTTTACAATGTCTTTATTTTCTGGCCAGACAGTGACAACTATGAAACTGTCCCATGATTCCGAATAAAACTGCTTGAATGTTGCCCTCTTGTGGATCTCTGTGATAAAGTAACTGAAACTGTAACTGAACAAAATAACAGTAAACCTGGAAAACATGACTTTGCTGTTGACACACACAGACACACACACAATGACGAGAAGGCCACATCTGTACATTATGTCAAAACAAACACACCCTGCCTCTCTGCTCTTTGAAGGCAAAATCCTGCATGTGATTTTACAATCCCTTGAGTGTATGAATGCATGTGAATGTTACGCACAAAACCGTGTGTGCATGGACCTGCATGTGTGTGTGTGTGTGTGTGCGTGATTCCACTGTCAGCCCTCACATCTGGGGCCCACTACAGACCTGGTGCAGGATCAGAGAACTATAGCTGAGATTTCATCTGCCTCTTTGTCTTTATTAGTGCTTTCTGTGACCATGATTAATGAACGCTCCGTCACGATAAGACCAGCTTTCACAACCCCTGGTGCCAGCTCAGAACTTTAACCCCCTCTGGCTCAGGTTGCTCAGAGCCCTGAAATCACAGCTCGGTCAGAGGTCTCGAGTTAGTCTGCACTGGATCAAATGCCTGCTAGATCGAGGAAGACAGGGATGTTGTTCAGCTTGCTGGTAGTGTGAAACATATAAACATGTTAACTCTCTTCCAGAAACATTTTTTAAAGGCCGACTCAACCTTACAATGTCGACAAAATTAATATCAAAAAGGCATTAGGGACTTTACAAAAAGTATTTCTGTGGGGAGGGGGCTGAAACGCATGTTTAATTGATGCAATTTGTTCAACCAATAATAACTAAAAGTGATTTAAAATGGTGTACTTTAAACCACAGCCACCAAATTGCTTGGTTTGTCTTCTTTATATATCATTTCATCTACTCTATTTTAACCAACCGCTAATAAATAAATAGTTAGCACTGTAACCAACACTGTTACCTTTAGACTAAGGGTGATGAAAGAAACTAAAAAAAGTCAGAATGCAAATGCAACAGGTGTTACACTCTACATTGTATATTCACACACATATCTTCATCACAACAAACTGTCCCTGCTGTGCATTCAGTAGGACAGCATGGTGCACAACTGCAGCTGCAGGGGAGGACTGGTGAGAGCTACAATGAAGATGTGTTAAAGACTGCAAGACCCAAATATTCCAGAGCAGCTGGACTCAGTGTGCCTCTCTCTTCTCCGTGTAAACAATGGGCCCTGCAACGTTAAGTAAAAACACATGAGACTCGTTTCTGTTCAAACTATCTCCGTTGTTGTGTTTGCTGACAGGCTCTTCTGCATGAAACGCATTTTTGAACTTCTGAAGGATGCTGTGAAAGGGTGGTATTAGTGGTGTTTCAACCCTGGAGAATTTCAGACCATTCAATGACCACATTTTATGAGCTGGAGCCTTATTTTCTAGATTCTTTATCATAAAAGGAATAAAAACGAACAGAAAACTGAGACTGTGACCACAAATCGATCCAGATTATTCTTATTATTTGAACATTATCGAGTCAGTCTGATGTCAAAATCAGCAAATGTCAATGGTTTTCCTTGGATTGTTGGATTGTTGTTCTATTGACAGTGAAAGAAAAGAAAAGACACAGAAGAATGATAACATTGGACAACAGATTGATCAGTATTGATACACTGTATACTGTAGCTCTATATTTTTAATCACTGCAGTATGAGACATGCTTTTTACTCTGCCAAGCTGTTGTCCTCTGCTTTTACAGCTTGCTCCATGGGCTACACATCACTCCCAGCCAGCAGACTCGCCTGCCAGGGGAAATAAATAGAATAATGGAAGTCAGATGATTATGTGACAATGATGTTATGGGAAATATTTCAAGCTCAACATGTTTCCAAAGTGATATAGATTGATTTGTAAAAAGAAAGAGAAAACAAAGAATTACACATTATTCGATATCTGCAGTAGGTTCTTAACAGGAGTCTCAGATCAGTCACGGCACCCAGACAAGGGATGAAGTTTCTGTCACACAATAATCCATTACACAGAGAGGCCAAAGATAAAAAGCTAAATTTAAATTGGCTAAATAAGGCACTTAATGTGACATACTTTGTGTCTGTTTTCATGGCTATGTTCCTATAGACCAGAAAGAGCCTGTCCCAGATCCTATTAACCCCTTTGTTCCTTATCAACCCCTTTTCTGCCAATGCTCTATCTCACGGTGGGAGGTTAACGTCAGGTTGCACAAGGACACAGACCACACAGATGTGCCTATTCATTCAGAAACCCACACACACATACACACACACACACAGAGAGCTGGCTGTTTCTCATAAGAGGTGCCAAACTCTCAAAAACAGCCCTTTCGGTGAATTTATGTTATTAACTTCAATCAGTGCTCATGTGAGAATGCTATCTCTGTTTGACCGAACTGGAAAATCCCTTATTTTCTCCATTTCTCTGCTATCTGCCTCATTCTTGTAAAGCAAATATTGTGTGTTGCTAATAAAATAAGGAGCCAACCACAGCCTGGTGATTAGAGAGGAGGGGCATTTGAGGTATCTGGTTATCAGGCTCAAATTTTGATGAATTTTAGCTAAAGCTACAAGAAAAATGGGTACAACTGCTGCTGAATTGCCCCAGAGCATTAATTCTCTAAATCTCCTCTGGATTTTTCCACTGAAGAGACAGGGAGCCCTAACAGTACAAGACAAGAAATAAAGAAATTATGGCAACAGTATAATTGTTGCAGATAGGCATACAGTATATTTTACATTCATTTTGTAGATAAGGAAAATGACATCGAAAAGTCCTTATTTACCAAATGAACTGTATTTTTACTCCCACAGGACATCTTTACCAACAACAGAGAACAGATTACTATAGCAACCAATTTTCAATACGATATAAATAAACCTTAGAGGCAAATTCAGTATTTAACAAACCGAAACCAGGGACATGCACAGACATTTAATGGGCAGTGTCCACATCATACATCACATACTAGCATTTTTACAGCACCGATCACGTTACTGAATAAATGTATAACATCATTAGTGCATTCTACAATAATTAATTGATTAATGCTAATTAATTGAGACTAAGCTTGTACTGTAATTTGCCTACTGAATATTTCCATTGGCCAATGCCTGAATAGACTGTAACAAGTTGTGTACCTCTTGATTTGACTAATTGGTGCCTTACAGTGTAAAAGTGCTCCGGGGAGTTTTCATATTTTTTCTTGCCTTTCTCACTTCAAAGGTAGAGAGTTAAAAAGACAATTACATTGTGTTACAGACCTCCAGTGTCGGCTTTCAACAACAGATAGTTCACTCTTCAGCCCTCTCTGCAGTTGACTGACTTGTTTGTCATCAGATGGTTTTGATTAAAGTAATGAGATTGAATACTTTTAATTCATCCCTGCTTGCTCAAATCATTGTTTGTTCATGACACCATCTCCTTGGTACTTGCATTCTGCATTTTACCGTGATGACGACCTTCACAATTCCAAATTTACAGGGAACACTAAAGACAGCCGAATAACAAAAGCACGTGTTGGACATTTACACAGAGCAATTGAGGGCTTTACCACAAGAAGCTTGCCTGCTGTCCCCATCTGCTCCTGCTTACTGGTACCTTTACAGTTTTAAAATCACCACTTCCCACCCATTTCCAAACAGCCTGTTCTGTAGAATAAAGCCCACCTTGTTAAAAACTCCAGAATTTATTTGTTGCCTGAAGTCCAATTTGTTCAGTATTTGTTTATATTGCATCTCAAATATCTTAATTGGGCCCTCAGTGCCTCTGTCAGGTCTCAAGGTTAACCTGTATGTCTGCACCGCCTAATCGTTCTCATAAAAGAATTGTGAACGATGGCTTTTTATTTGGGTCAGTGACCAAGGGAACACACCCGGTCTGTCTTATATTTTCTGCATGTATATTCTTTTAGCAAGGCGAGGTAAAGGAAACTGTAAAACAACAGGTATTTTCATCCAAACAGTTTGATTGGCCAAGGACGTGTTCCAGCCATACTTACAATTCCTCATAAACAAAGCTGATGTTACTTTAAAAACAAGAAAGTGGTTGTAAGGCTAAGTTCTTGTGGTAACCAGGAAACCTTTGTTGATTTTAATGTCGGTTGTAAATCCCTATTTTGATCAGCCACCCTGTGGTGATTAGAGAGGCAGTTTCAACTGATGCCTTTATGTTTAGGGATACAAAAACGTTAACCCGAACTGACGTTTACCACCAGTAGTTTTGCATTATTGAAGGCTGTGATACAGCCTCTTCACTGAATAGGATTATACTACAATAGCTAGTAAGGACTCCAGGTTTCTGCTGATGGGAATTCAGTTTGTGTGTCCTGTCTTATACTCCTGTCCTGCTCTGTGTGCACTTGTCTGTAGACTGTCCTCAACTGCAAAAAGACATCACCAGTTTGTTCAAATGCTTAAAATGATAGTGTAACCATTTTCCAGAGAGGTGAACTCTTGAGTTATGGGGACCTCAATATTTGTCCCCACAGTGACACAAGTCCCCATCGGTTAGTGAGCATTCAGGTTTAAGCCCCACTGGGATATAAAAACATGGAACATGCACACACACACACATATATATCAAGATTTAGTGTACAGCTCTAATTAGAATTACCTGTCATCATTATTCATTCAGTTGATCAGATTAGCTCTGGGTTCCAAGGAAGCACATTGTCCATTTAATTAAAACATAGCGATTAACTTGGGAAGCCTGGTGCTGAGTGGACAGTGAGCAGACCTTCGCTTTGGCTCAGTGCGCCATTAATTAGAGAACAAATTGGCCCCATTAGTCGCCCTGTCTATTTTCCCTTTGGGGCAACGTCACCTCCAAAGTCAGTGAAAACATAAAATATTTCCCTTGAGTGTGAATAGAATGATGAATAATGCTGTCTTTTCCATTGTGTGTGTTCTACCACCATCTCTGTAAGTGACTTACTGCGTGCAGGAATGTTTGTCCCGGGCCACACAGCTGTGCATGGTGCAGCCTGATTCATGACAAGGCTTTCACATTATCTTTTTAGAGCTGTTTATTCACAGTTTCACAGAGGAGATTTACACAGTTTCCCCATTCAGTCCCCTACTTCATGATGGTAGGCTGTAAATTAAAAGTCAGCTGTGCGAAGGGAGCGCACACTTTTTCATATATCATATCTGACTTTTGTCTGCATGTGGTCCCATTTAGCTAAAGTGGTAGATTAATGCCAGGCGTATTCCTGATTCCTACTGTGACAATGCATGCTGGAAATTCAATGCAATCATGCAGTATATTTGTTTATGAAGTACTGTTGTGCTCTCGGGTCAAGTATTTAACCATTCCTGGCAAAGAGGACTAAATTATGGACATCCTGATGCAAAGAACTAAATGCAAGTGTTTTCCTTCCCCCCTAATCTACAGTATTTGTTTTGTGGGGCAGTCGGACTAGAGTCAGTCAGGGAGTCTTTGTAAACTTTGTAAGCCTGCATGTGCAGAAAATTTGTTGAGGGCAGCATCTAAAAGTCACAGAGTATTTTACTTTGTGGGCTTGTGATGTTGCTGATCTGCAGGTCTGACCGCAGGATCTGCCCAGTGTGTCAAAAAAGGTCCGTCTTCTCCAACAATCTTGTAATTCCTCCCGTCCGAGGAGGTCATGGCTGTATTGAGAGGAATTCCAGGCATAGCCACCGTTTCTACCCCATTAAACTGATCACTGAACACACACAAAGTGTCAGCCCTCTCCGCCTGGCTGGGTCACGGTGCTACGCAATCCTCCTTTGACTGAGTAGGATGTAGTTGAGTGTTATTATACACAGCTTCTCATTTATCAAAATACACCCTCCCACTAAGTCAGTATAAACCCTTACTCTTACAGAAAGTACCACTGGCATGACTTATGTAGGTCATTTACGGGACAGGTGTTTTTTAGAAAGTAAAAGTAAAATTCCCTCCCAATTTCAAAAGAAGAACTGGGCTAATACTGTAGGTGTTGTCATTAGGGAGTATTTGTGCTATTGCAACATTTGCTGCAGGTGGTTTACCTCAGTAACTCAAAGTTTTATCTACCACTTGAAGTTCTTTAGTTACTTTCTGTCACGTTTCTCTCTGTAAATTAAAAGTGCAACCTTTAAGTTCCTTGCTTTCTGACTTTAGTGATATCTCCCTGCGTTGGTGTTTCTAATCTGCACTTCACTTCTCGGAGAACAGTGTGACAAATGTTGCATTACTAAAGGATTTGGGTTTCTGCAGGTAGTGCTCTTTTTATTTGTCAGCCAAGATACTTCTATTGCTTAAAAGAATTATTCCAACTAATTCTTAATTTCAATAACTAACACTCTGGCATTCCTGGCAGCCTCACGGTAACATCAAGTCTCCAGGAAGTTTCTGTGCCTGGTCAAGAAATAGTCCTGCACATAACATCTGTCAACTTGTAATTTTTACACTTACACTATCATTAGATCACAGTCCATTGTCTCGTATCATCTCACCTGTGATAACACAATGGTCAGGCTTGAAATAGACAGTTATTTTGTTCATTTGTCTCCAGAATCATTGGTCCTATTGTTGTTCTTTCTTCTTATGTAGGCTAATATATCACGTCATCATCCGCAGAGGCGAGCCAAATCCATCACAGTTGACACAGCTTCAGCACATGGCTGCAGTGCTACGTGGGGCAACATTTGTTGAGGTCTGAGTCCTGTCAAAGCCGGACTTGCTTGTGAAAGTCTGTGTTTTCAGCTGCTGACTTTTGGGTGCACCTGTGAGAGCAAAAAAACAACAAAAATGCTCTCCCTTTCAAAGCCTCGTACAAACTATAAATCATAGCTTGTGCGGGTACAATAGTGACAGAATTTAAAGGGGGTAAAATGGTACCGTAAGTTCACTCAGGAGGAATGGTGTGATCTGTGATCAAAACTTATAGCCGGAAACCAGCTTTTGATTATGGCAATTTTTCTCTGAAAGATTAGATGTATGTGGTGAGGTTAGGAAAACAGCAGAGTTTCGTAATTTGTGTACTTTTTCCAACATTAGGCTACTCCATAAATGAGGATTTCATAAATTGTTTTGGCTAGGAATGTATTTCACACTGAATACAACTAAGGAAGCGTGCTAAGCAGGAGAGTAGAAAACATGTTGCCACTATGTCATGATAGCTTACAGTATATTGCACTTTTCTGTATTTAGAAATTAAGCAACCTGCTGGAAACCTGGAAAGTAAAATTACTCTTTATAGATGAATATGTATACAGCTGTCATTTACATTTCCAAAACTTTTTCACTACATACACAGCATATGCTGACAGACTGTCCGTTCTAGCTAACTATCATGACGCATACACATATGCCAGCTAGTAGCACTAATAATGCAAACAGAAACAACACAAATTTAGCTCTAGCAGGCAGTGACAAATTACTTCTATGTGTCCCAAATCATCAACAGGGGTCAAGGGTGAAAAGCACCAAAGCATTAGTTTTTAGCATTAAAAACAGTAACGTTAGTATGAAATCCTCTTGTTTTCTTGCAGCCCATGTTAAGAAGATAGAAGCCCCCTCAATCTGGATATTAACATAAGTATGTATGAACTTTTCAACAGTTTTCATTTCTACCTACTGGATGCATGCACCTCACAAAAATTTTCCTCGGAAACCTGTGTTTATAACCCCGACTTAAACCCGCTAGGGTGATGTAAACGAAAGACAGGAGACTGGATTTTAGGATTGCTAGTGCTTGATGTACTGCAGACAAATGGGAAACTGAGATATTGGTGTGGCAGTAGTGACAGTTCCCCGGAAATGTGTATAATTAGCAACCTGCAGTTAAGAAATATTAAAAACAACATTTTCCGAAAGAGGCTTTGTTCTAAAGCTTAAAGTCAGATGTTGAACAGCAGTTGGAAGGTGGGAGGACATAACTTTGTAAAGAAAACCAAAAAATAATTTTCCATTGGCTTCTCTAGAGCTTTTATGAGCAGGAAAGAAATCCCTTTTTTCCTGTTTCATGAATTTCATGAAACAATAAGAGCTGATGCTGCTGTGTTTTTACAAGTTCATACCTTGTCCCAGTGGAGTCCCAGGTCCATGTCCAACCTGATCTTGTCCATGTCAGTGTGAAAATAAGGCATGTACCACACTGAAGCTCCTGCTGAAAAGTAACAACGAGACCTGTGGTTGTAACACGTTCTGCGAAATCAATTGCTGTCTGTTGAAATAAAACCAACAAATTGTCAGAAGTGATGAAGGAAAGAAAATAAAAAAGCAAGCCAAAGCATTTGTCCAAAGGTCAGCCAAATGTCAATTTATTAACTTTTGTCTCTGCTAAACATAAACCAACACCAAAACATTTGAGTTGTGCAATCTAAGTCATATCACAAGAGTTTTTCCTTCCACATGATCTGTTCTGACATTGATGGATCGCTTCTATGTTATTTGGCTTGAACAGTCAGGTGTTTACTATGATAAGAGAGGCATGCAGCGATCATATTTCCTCCGTTTCCAAGCAACAAACTACAATAAAAACAGAACTGCAGCATTGTATCCAACTGGAAGACATGAAAACTTTAGCCAGGTTTGTTTCATACAACTCCCTGTCAGTATTTTATTGACAAGCACCGTTCAGTGGGAGTGTTGCTAATGGCAGTGGAAGACTACAGTTATGAATAAATCACACAGATGAAGAGATGTTACAGAAATCTATTCGTCTTCTGAGTATACATGTAAGTTATCTCTGTGCAGCTCTGTGACATGAGGTCACGATACTGTGTTAGTTTATCAGTCAAAGGAGAACTGAATATTTTGCCAACACAGAGACTGGAAAATGTTACTTGTCCAGTCTTTTCATGATGGACTGTAAGGACAAAAAGCATTATGAGGAAATAGACTTAGTCACAGTTATTTTCTTTTTTTTAACTTGCTGTGTAAGATTACAAATATGTCTCTGATGTTTACTTTATGTCAGTTCTAATATGCAGCTGTTTCAATGGATTAAATATCACTAATAGGTAAAAACTGCAAAAGTGCGTGCAGTATTGTATCTCTTAACTCTGCAGTGTATAAGACCATGTTTTTCTTACTTTACAACAAGGGTCCCCGGTTCTTAAATTGACTGACAGCACAACACTGAAAGAAGCAATGGTGTTCTGAGACTGACAGATGGTTTGAGAGTATATTCAAGACAATTATTGCAAATTCAAGTCTACCGTATAATCTTCTTTATGAAGGTAACAAAATATCAAAACCATCCAATTTTTTAAAAAGAGAAACGCTTCATACCTAAAGTTCATCAGAGTCAAAGGTTAAAGACTGCAGTGTGTAAAAGAGACTGCTGGACATGCTTAGTCCTGGTGGGGGGAGTACGTTCTCAAATTCGTTTGAGTGAAGGTCAGCCAGAGGGTGGGATGCATTCATCATGTCCTTAAGCTGAGAGATTGCTGCTTCATTCCTTTGGGGCAGTACCCTCTTTGATTATCTAAACTTGCACCAGAACCATCAGTAGGTCATCCACTAGCATACTTATGTGGGTCAGTACTCTTAACTGACGAAGGAGCTTTGATTCCTCTCCACCATGTGACTTAAGAGTGGAGTGCCAAGACGGATAACTAGCCATTGGAGCCATAAACTCTCCATCACCACCCAGATACAGTAACAACAACAACAACAACAACAACAACAACAATAGCAACAACATGTCCCTCCTGCCATTCAGGGTCATGTTCAAATGCTGAACTTCCACCTGCATGGACTTGTCTGAAAGAAGAGATGAGGTTTCTAGTGAGGCTAATGTCGTCCACATACTCAGCACAGATAGTATCTTCAAGGGCTGTGCTCCTTGAGCTAATGTAGGCAAAAAAGTTACACACATCAAGTACTCTCTCTGTCATTTGAGTCGAGTTGATGGTGTGTTGCTGCTAAAGCCTGATTGGGTCCTGCAGTGACGGTACTTGAAAGTGGGAGAATATCTCACAAAAATCAACAACAATGAAGTGTGGTCAAAAGCCTTGCTTATTAGTGTGTTTACCCAGGACTGGTAGGTTCTATTAAAGACAGTTGTGGTTGAGCATGTATGGTGGTGGACGAGTTGATAGTTAACAGCTAAAATGATCTTATTTTTATTGAATGCACACTTTCCCAGGAGTTTTGTTGTGATTCAGGCAGGAAACCTTGTCTGAAATGATTTTAGTTGATTTTGCCTTTAGGTATGACAATAGCACATATGCTAGTCATTACAAATTTGTCTTTGTGAACAAATGGCACAATTCTTGCAAGTTAGGGAGGAGCTTGCTTGTTAGCAAACATCATGTGAATAAGCAACCAAGACTTGCACTAACAATGTGACTTTATGCCAAACAGCATTTTTTTTTTGTTTGTATCTGGAAATTTGGAGGCAAGGGATCCCAGAAACTCCACTAAACTTCCTGACCCACAGCTGCATCACTTAGTCTTTTACAGTGTTTCTGCAAATCCCTGTAGCATCGCCAGTCAAATGTCACCCTAATCAAATCTTTCAGCTTTTAACCCCGTACCTCTCGTGTCCCATAGAAAATGAATAAAGCCGAAGTTTGTGCCGTACTCTGTTGGTCTGCTTGCATAAAGAAAGTACACGTTTGGCTGATCTAGAAAATGGCTTCATTTGAACTGTCATATCCTAATTAAAGTCCCATGAGGAATAAGTGCATTTAGACATCCACATTTCTGCTCAGTGTCTCAGTAACAGGCATATGCAGTAATCAGATGAGTATAAACAGCGCATGTCTTAAAGTACTGGGAAATGTAGCTGTTAAGTTAGCTGATTAGTAGTAATTAGATGATTGGTGTGCCTGTAAACATAATCATTCAATGCTACATTTCAAGCAATGCTAAGGACTCAGTGGTAAATGCATTCTACTTCAGAGCGGCTAAAGGTGATGAGCAACAGAGATGTTGCCCCAAATTTAAGTCCACTCTAACTCCTTCGGGAAGTTAAGAATAAATGTCTTTGCTTTCATGTGTTTCACAATTGGGCAGTTTTGTCCATGAATGACAAGAAGTTGGTAACAATACAGAATGTGGCCCCAGCTCTCAATGAAAAACACATTTCTTCCAGCATGCTTACATGCAGATAGACAAACACCAAATAAAAACCACAACCAAAGTAAACCGAGAAAGGAGACTCTCCTTCATGGGAACAAGAGAAACCATGGTCTGTGTGGTCGTAATAATGAAGCAGAGGCTGCCATTTCAACAGCTGCCTTTTGCTGTGGTTCTTTAATAATGTTGCTTTATATATTTTATGAATTTATTTGATTCTAGAGGGAATGGAGCCAAAGGAGACTGTGCAGTTTAATTTGATGTGCTAGACCACATTACGGTGTGCATGCATGTATACAGTATGTGTAAGTGAGTGCATGTGTATTTCTAACATGATTCATTTGTGGTGAATAAAACCAGCTGTTTCTATTGAACAGTGGCCAAGAACCCCATGCACCAGGGGGAATAGACGGTGTAGGAGACCACTGAGTACAGAGTTACCTAACATCGTCTGACCGTCCACTGACCACTGCGCCGGGTTTTCCACTGAGGTGACTATTGGTCAGATCTACTCCCACAACAATAGAATAACCCTTTATTTCTTTCAGGGGGTCATATAAAACTTCCCACAGAAACTCAAGTAATGTAACTGGAAATCAAGTCACCCTGAATAAAACCTCACTGCAACATTTGTATCATATTCAGGGACATTAAAAGTGTTTTTATGCAGGTAGGGACTTATGTGTGAAATTATAATGACCTTATGTATGCCATTATTAATCTCATATGACATCATTAGTGGACGAATGAATGCACTTACAATTTTGTAGGGGTATATCTGTAAAATGTCACTGAAATGTTTCTTCTCAGGTTCTGCAAACAGAAGATGTTAAGCAATACTGTACAATTTATCTTGGATTTCACTATTAGGTCAGACTCTAATTTGTATTAATGTTGTTTTATATTACCCATGTGTCAAGAAGAGAAATAAAGTTACAGCGTCTTCTAAGCTGGCCACCAGAAATTTCCATTTCACAGTAATATGAAAGACCTGTGAAAGGAATGAAAAATATTCTTTTCAGCACTGATAAAAAGAAACTAAAATGTACAGTTAGCAGTGCTCGCATGAGTTCATAAATGTCATTGATTCTAGATAGTTAATTTTATATTGCAATTCATCAAAATAATGGGGAAATACAAATTGTGTACACATTGTGCGGGGTTAATCAGATGCAGAGCAGTATGTGCAGTCCAGATTTAAAAGCTTATGACATACTAATCAGTAAAGTAATCAGGCTGAGATTGCAAGTATGATTTTAAAAAAACACATAAATAATGAGCAGATAATTATCATGCATAGAAAACTGACCTGGCGGCGCGGTGGTGCAGCAAGAAGGTCGTGGGTTCAAACCCTGGTTGCCCCGGCCTTTCTGTGTGGAATTTGCATGTTCTCCCCGTGTCCGCGTGGGTTGTCTCCGGGTGCTCCGGCTTCCTCCCACCATCCAAAGACATGCAGGCTAGGTTAATTGGTGTCTCCAAAAAATTGTCCTTAGGTGTGAGTCTGAGTGGCTGTCTGTCTATGTGTGGCCTTGCGACCTGTCCAGGGTGTACCCCGCCTTTCGCGCGATGTAAGCCGCTTATCCTGTGACTCTGTACGCAGGATAAGTGGTTGATGATGGATGGATGGAGAAAACTGACCTCTACATGGAGGCGTTTTTAAAAATCCTCCTCCCTCCACCTTTAGACTAATTTCCAAACCAAACTCGACAGATACTGTGATAAGGTTTATCTCATTTTTATCAAAATACATAGCAGATTGTGAGATCAGACATCAACACGAAGTAAAATCTCTGCTATTTGATTAGCTGTGAGTTTGAAAAAACATGCACTGAGCACCTCCTGGGTGAGACTGGGATTAGCACATCTTTCACTTCTTCCTAGTCCTGATGCTTGCGTGTGGTTCCAATAGCATTTTGGCAACAAGTGGACCTTACACCAAGTTTTGTTTCATCTGGATGCAGCACATTAATTATTGCTATACTTACTGCTCTTTTCTAACTTTTGCAAAGATCAGAGACAAATTGCTCTATTCTTCCTCAAAAATTGGATGAGTCTTCAGAAATGTATTGCACTGAGGCTGCCTGTAACCTGTTAATTGACAAACTGTCTTATAGATTGCCTGATAACATGCACTGACCAAACTCAGTAGGTGTACACAATTTCCTATAAAATGGATAAATCTTTGGTGCCAAAAGAAGAAAAACTAAAGCTCTCTGTCACTAAATCATCAAGGATTAAGTTCTGAACAGCTACCCAAAATTCATGTTCAAACTCGATTTAGAAAAGCTGATCCATGCCTGTATTTCTAGAATACTTGTTATGATATGATATACTTGTTATACTTTTGTCTGCTCTCAGAAAGTTGCATCCCATTCAGCTCAAATCCTAAATCCAATTATCACATTTTTGCATCTGTCAAAGACCACATGTCAGGTTACTGCTCTTTTAAAAATCACAAAGTGGTTTGGGACCTTGGGGGTTGGCTCTGGTCTGGTTGTTCCCAAAATGAAATCCAAACATGGTGAAACTGCTTTTAGCTGCATGTATTTGGAACTTTTAGAAGAGTTGCCCAGTCTGGGACTTGCCTCAAAATTTATAGTTTTTTAATTAAATCTGATTGACCATGGTTTTTATTAAATTCGGGGCCAATTTCATATGTATGCTCTTATTTCACTCTTATTATTTTCTTGACTTTTGCTTTATTTTTCATTTAGTTTGCAATTTGATTTTCTTTTGTCATTTAGTCTAGTTTTAGTGTCTTAGTGTTTTCAGTAAGCACTTTGTATTAAATGTGCTACACATTAAATTTGAGGTAAAATTGTATTGTTATCCATAGAGTGTTTTGGCATTCTGTGCATTTGTCATTAGTCAGCCTTTTCTGTTTAATGACATTAACCCCATGTTTCAGGGTCCAATAGCGCCCACCCCCACAGTCAGAATTTCCTCCCACCTCACTGTGATATTGTTATACGCAACCATGAAATGTGTTGACTTAGAAAATATCAGCAGTATAAGATTAAGGGCGCCATTAAAGTTTTTTTTTTTACTATTATTATAACGCAATACGTCATCACCACCGCTGGGCAGTGCGGCTGTATCTACTTTAAGTCTCTACTTTTAAGTCAGGAATGTAAATCCAGAGGGATTAGTGACAACACACTGGGCTGTAAACCCTTCAGTAGCTCTCCAAGGGGTCTCTGCTTCAGCGCGTAAAGTTAGGACGGGGCTCCCGACGCACAGCGCAGCACTTATTATCCACAGGCTCCATGTGCGTCACCTCTGCGGGATACTTGACAAGGATCCCTGATATTTTGATACCAATAGCCGCGCGGGTCACTGACAGATGAAAACGTCGGCGTGTTGCTGATGTGAAGTTTTTTTCACTTGAACAGATCATCTGTCCCGGAGCGCAGAGGGGACATGGGTCAACTTTATGGTGCGACTCTTTTACCATTTGGCGCTATCTGTGTTGTTTTCCTGTGGGAATCTGGTGCCAGCTCTATCAGGACGACGCTCGCAGTGGACACCTCGAGGTAAGTCTCATGGACTTGATTAGAGGATCCCTGAAAATATCTCGATCTTTTGAGAATGAACGGCAGCTGATGACGCACGTTAACCTCATCCATAATGAGTTTATTGGGGGATGTAGTGGTTTACAAATCTCGGGGATTTCATCATGCAAAACTCAACGAAAAGCCTAAAGAGAACGTCTCACAAACAACAGTAATTTGTAAGTTTTTTAACTTCAACCACAAAGTCTGAATAACAGTTTACTGATGATCTAGAGCCGTTTTTAAGCTGAATATGAGACCAAAGTTTTGGGCAACACCCGCTCCACTTACATTAGGCTATATGTGTTGGCATTTCATTTAAACTCAAAGCACCTCGCTGTCAGATTAGCACACAGTGCCAAAAACCTAAAGTTTAGTCTATGTTTTACTGGTTTCTGCTATTGAGAGCAGGCTGTCAAAGAGGAGACCCCTGGATGAACCGCTGTAGCGCGTCTAATCTAATGTGATTTTCAAGGAAATGCAAAAGGCAAAGGGAAACTCCAAATGGTTGGAATCGTTCGCGGTGCATAGAGCCAAATGTTTCTTGTGCTCAGACATAACATGACAGATGCTATTAAGGTGCCCGGAGACGGTAGGTCAGGAGGTGAGGAGAGGATGTGAGTGGAGCACATGCACAAGATATTCTGAGGAGAAGAGGAAACTGCTGAGCAGCAAGTTAAACCCGACAATAAGCCAACAGTGTTGTTTTTAGGTAGACCTATACATTCTCTACACCATGTCAAAGTTACCCTCAGATCCATGCTTCAAAGGTTCAGTGTAAACTAAACCACGTAAAGTCTTCACATGGTTGAGCTGAAGACTGTAAGGCCTAGCTGTATTAGTGATTTTTCCCCCGGCTGTAAAGTTAATAAATAAAATCAGACTTGTAGGTTTTATATATGTTATTTTGGTCTTGATATTCACAATGTATAATGTCATGTTCATGGCATGTCTTGCTGTATAACTGCAGGAGAGACATTTAGTAACAGTGTACATTGCAGAGTTTGTCCAGCAGAGAGCAATGACAGGTTTTTCAGCTATAAAATGTAAAAGCCTAATTTCAGCTATTTTCTGGGCTGCACCTAACATTATCGACTAATCTGCCAGTCATTTTGATTGATTGATTAATCATTTGGCCCATAAAATATCAGAATATAGTGAACAGTCATAATTTTGCTGAGGCCAAGGTGAAGTCAAAGGCAGTAGTCCAAAACCCACATTCATTTAACGCTTTCAATTTCCAGAAATCATCACATTGGAGAAGCTGGAGCATTTCAATGTTTGGCGTCTTTTCACCCAAAACAATTGCTTGAACAGTTAATCAGTTACTAAGTCAATTGACTTATCGATTCATCGATTAATCGTTTCAGCTTAAATGTGTTTTTGTTAAAAAAAATATATTGTTATCTGGTTTTTGAATCTCTTAAATATCTATATCAATATCGGCCTCAGATCTCCAGGATCAATCGGGTTCTAGTGTGATGCTATGTATGTGTAATAGTGCATTCTGTACAGAGAAAATGGGGACAATTTAGCCATTCGTGTCAAAGTACTATTGAGGTTTAACCCCCTGATGGTTTGGACAGCTGTTCAGAAACTATCGGGGAGCCCTGGTGGCCTGGGGATTAAGGCGCCGACCATGAACCGCTACGTCCCCTAATTCCCTGTGTCCCCCCCCCCCCCCCATGAGTATGTGTAGACCTGCTGGAAAACTGTGTAAAAAGTGCCAGTCACATTTGTGTCTTTCTTTTGTCAGAACGGAGTGTCCAGATAATAAAATCTTGACCGTGGAGTATCCCTGTGTCAGAGCTGGGGGGAAGAACAGCACTTGCTTCAGGTAAGACTCACAACTCTCCCTTGTGGTGACCCACAGTGGTGCCCTTGGGTCTAATGAGTCTGACCCACTGAGTGAAACAGCAAGGAGTTACTGCACATTATACATATTTTGTTATTTAGCTGACTGCCTTTCCCAGAACAGTGATTTGTTCAAGGATACTGACGGGACAAGTGGTTGCTGATGCCTGATTGAACCTGAAACTTTCTTGGGCTTTGGAGCAGTTTCTGTAACCACTAAACCACCCTGCTGTGTCATTTCCAGAACTTCATGCAGTACACCCCCCTTTTGGAAACTATATATCCACTTGGGAGAGAATAATAATAATTTCCTGAAGATCATCACTCAGAGACTCAATGATGATCTTCACTGAAGAACTGAAGTTTGTTGTCATTTGTCAACCAACAGCAGCTACACTTGTTGTGAAATGTTCACTTATCTTGTCCTGCAATTTTCATCTGCACTGAACTGAATTCCACCCGCCTGGCTCTGTGACAGTAAAGGAGAATTTGAACTTGAGCTCCCACTCTCTCAGCTTGAGTCCAAAGCTTAAACATTTAGGGAAGGCTTCCCCCTCGGGGAGTGAGGCCTGCATCATAACCTAAAATGTAGAAGTAGTCTGACAGGGTTATTTTTATTGCACTTATCCATTTAGAGGAAACCATGCTACAGACTCCATAAAGTGATTAACAACACCAAATTTGGTTGAACTGTTGACTCATCAGTGAATAGAGAAGTATTTTTTTAATTTAGAAAAGGGCAAACACATAATAAATCAGGGAGGAGGGGAATATCGGGAATTGTTTCTTTTCTTACTCTTCTTTCTCTATTACTTATAGTCTCCAGGGTCTAATTTATTAACATATCCTTTGATATGAGCATCTTGAAATATAGGTCGAAGGAAATAAATTAATTCAATACAGACGTTGTGGAAGGTTGTAAGACTTTTAGCTCATGATACATCATACACAACATGAGAAAATCAATGTAAATCACTCATTTTGACGTTTAGATAACTTCGTTCTGGAGCCAAACTTTGGCATGGATTTGGTTGTAGGCGTAAGAAGATCTTTTTATAAATGAGGCACCAGGTCTGGTGTGAGTCCAGACCATCTGATCTGTTTACTGTCAAGGTTAGACTCTAACAGGCTCTGCGTCACATTTAATTTCTGGCTGTAAAAGAGATGTGCAGTGCTGGAGTAGGTGGATTAGATGAGGCTGCCGTTTTCCTTGCCATGTTTCTCAAGGCAGTTCAGCACAGACCTGGAGCAAATTGATTTTGCAAATAGCTTTAGGGGCAATCAGCTTTATCCATAGCAGTTTTACTTTTAATTCATGAAAGTCATATTCATGAGAGTGTGTTGTGTGGACAGGGCTGATGAAGTGGCCTTACATATTATTATCTTTTTAGTGTTTGGTTATAGAACAGTCTGAATGTTTTAGTCTGTCGGGATGGATGTTTACTTCTTACTATAGGTCTGAGGTCAGTTTCACAAAGGAGGTTTGCTGAGTTATCTAGATAATTGTTCTTTTTACTGTTCATGTTCCAGATTTGAGGAGGTTCTGGGTTTTACTCTGCAAAGTACTCCAGACTCAGCTGACAATTGACCTGTAGCCTAAACCCTACTCCCCTCAGTGCATGTGCTATGCCTGTCAAGCTTTCCACTGCAGGTTTGCAGTGATTTTTTGAGTATTTTTTAAAACAATTGGTCCGTGATTTCAGGCAGAGGAAGACATTCTCTTCTCATTGCTAGTCAGCAACCAGCGATTTTGCCAGCTAAAAGTCACTGAGTTTTATGTTACAGCTATCTCATTTTGAAACAAGAACCTTGTGAAAGAGGTCTTTAATATGCACTGGATGGCTACTTACATGAGAAAAAAACCCATAGTCTTCACCAGTTGATGATCAATGTATAAGACATGCAAGACACACCATTGTTCTTGTATTAGTAAGTCATGTTATTATAACCAGACAAGGAAAAATATCACATCAAAACATTATTATGTTGCAAAATAACCCTGTTTGGCTTGTTATTCTTGGATAAAATTGCCGTGGGGTGTCGGAAAAATTCCCCAAATCCAATAAAGAGCAGATCAGAGCTGCTAATGTTAGCACAAACTCCGAACTCATCCATGTCTGCATTTACATAATGGGGAATTATTAATGCAGTTAGTTAATGATGTACTCATTGGCCTTGGAAGTAGGCTACTGCCTGGTTACTTATATAGGTAGTAAAGTATTTAGCTGGGAGCATCTTTTTTATAGTAGATTTCTTACACGTTTGCTTTTGTGTTGTTTGTTTTGAAGAGGAAATTTAAAGTTCCCAAGTATTGTTTTACGACAGTAATGACTGCAATGCATGTGGTAAAATCCCAACCTTGACAGGTCTACTGTGCCTAGTTCCTTTTGCCAAGATATGATTGGACAATTATTTTGTAAATGGTATTTGACCCAGACCTGGTCAGTCTAAGAGTCTCTTTACCCACAGCTCTGTCGTGTCCAGACAGGCTGGACATTTTCCAATAATTTCTGGTTTTCTTCTCTTATTTCTTCAGCTGGCACTACTCTCTCAAACACTCTGGGAAAAAAAGTAAGATTTCTAGAGTTCTGATTGAAGATGATATGTTAAAAATTCACACCTTTCGAAAGAAAGTGGTCTTAGTTGCTATCAAAACAGTGAAGCAAATTATGGTACTTATGGTACTTAAATTATGGTAGCACTCAACACAAGACAGATCTTATGAAAATGATGCTTTGATGTTTAAGAAAAATCTAACAGCCATATTTAAGAAATACTGAACAATTTCTTATGATGATTTATTTGCCCAAATAGAAACTGCCTTAATCCAATTATCTTCTCAGTGCACTATGACTCTGACTCTTTCCACTTCTTGCCTTTGGTTCCTGATCTTCTCAGTCTTGCCGTTGTCTTCTTCTGCTTAGCGTGTGTTGCTGTGGACAAGACTGTTTGCTAAATTTAAAAAAAATGTAATGTGATGTCTTTGTCTCAGAGGGTTTTGTGGTATTGTGTAGAAGTAAACCCTCACTGCTCTCACCATCTAAACAACGGCCTTACTGGCTGTAGGTTTCATCCCCCTTCTCCACTGCGGTTTTCACGAGGAGAGTGAATCAGATAGATTTCTACATTTCTATTGTCCTGGCCTTTTCGTGTTCTTATTCTGTCTTCGCTGGAGGTCATATTTAAGTCGTGCCAAACCACATGGTGCGTACCCAGATTCTGAGGGATGTGAATATGTGTGAGGTTGCATGTTTATGTATGTGTCTGTATTTATTGTTTCTGTATTGTCTGTGCTGGCTGTTACAACAAGTTTATGATAATGAGAGTTCATTTCTGCTGCTTTCTGTCTCTAAACACTGTCAGCTGTGGCATCCAAATTTGACAGAACTGATGGGCTCCACTAAACCATCCTTTCACTTGATTGCCATGTTGTTCTGGTTTAAATACCCTGCAGAGCTCATTACTGCAGTAGATAACACCATCATATTACGCTACAGTAAGTCTCTTACTCAGAAGTAAGGGATGATGATTGATATTACAGAGGCTTTTTATTGTTTCCATACTTACTACTTTTGTTGCTACAATGATCCATCTCTCCCAGTAGGATCATTTTAGTTTTGTATTCCATACTATCCTATAAGTAGTATTTCATAAGCAGTGTCATCTTCTGTTATAGTATCATCTCACAGCAGGCAGGGTGTCTTAATAATTTCTGCTAGTGATTTGAGTAAATTAACCTTTCACTTTTTCCATTTCCGCATAATACACTTGTGTGTTCTCTACTGTTGCAGAAACAGAAATGGAAAAAAAAGAAGAGAACAGACATCTTCCAGCACCTGAATGAATCATCAAATAGCAGCGCTCTCTGAGATTAGCAGTAGTTCAAGTGTTCCGCATTTCACTGCTGTCAAGCTGAGTCAAGTTTGAATTTTCAGTCACACATCGAGACTAGACGTCATCCTGGCAGCTACATTTGAGCATGTGTGGGATGTAATGAGAGGAACTTTAACAACATCAAATTTCGATTATTAAAATGAATTGTGAGACTATGCAACTTTTGAAAGAAGAAATAACACGATTCAGTTGAAAGTAACATAAATCATTGACTGGAGACTGACAAATCAACTGGAATATGCGCTGTGGACGTTTTATGGTGAAAAATCTTCCCGAATGTACATGTTTGTCCTGCAGTGTCAAACACAGAAATTGAGAAATGCACAGGTAGAGCAGCGTAACTAAATCCTCTGAAAACCCTGTGTCTGATATAAAGATAATAAAATTTAGATTACAAAACAACATAGTAGCAATTTACAGCAATTTCTAAGAGCTGATGGCAAGACATCATACACAATTAACACCTATTAAGGTACAAATTCACTTTGTACTTTGTAAACCTTCTCTTTTTGTGTTACTGTTACGCTACATTTGAGCATTTTCATTATTCTATAATTGCTACATACATTAAAACCAAAGTGGCAACAGTTCAGCAAAAGTTACATTGGCTATCTTTAAACAAGAAAGCCAAATATTGTGTAGTTCCTGCCTTTAAATTGTGAGGATTTGCCGCCTTCCTTTGTCTTTTATGATACTAGTCAGGTTTTGGACTGACGGTCCAAGACAATAGTAATTTGAAAATGACACCATGGGCTTTAGGGAATTGTGATGGGCACTTTTCATATTTTTTGACATTTATAGACCAAAGATTAATCAATTAAGCAGCAGATTAATCGATGATGAAAATAATCTTAAATTGACAGATGTGATGCCTGTGTGGACAGTACAGTATGTTATATGTGCAAATACATAAAGAAAATATGGTGATCCAGGTGTGCAGCGATCATCAGAAACTGACATCAATTCAGATGAAGCTGGGGGGGGGGGGGGGGGGGGGGGGGGGGGGGGGGACATCTCATAACACATATAGTAATATCGCATCTGTTTCCTTGATTCTTCAAATTTTTAAAGCGTGTCTTTTTCTTGTGCCTTAACTGAAATGATCTTACCACGTGAAGAAAGTTATTGAATTATGATGTGTCCATATTCCTCACACTTCTCCTATTTGACTTTCTGCAGTACAATGAAGTGCAGAGAAGAGTGGTCTGATGAAAACAGTACAAAAAATAAGGCTTAGAAAAAAAGCATTGCTTACAGTCAGTGTGTCTTTGCCTCCAGGAAAATCTCAAGGCTGAGTCACACAGGATTTGGTCATTTTGGCAGAATATCTGTCATAGATAGAATAGAATAAGTTTCTTAGTGGGGGTCTCTGATATCATTACACTGTTGGCCCATTCCACACATTTTTGTTTCAAATTCGCTATCCATCTGTTATAGATGAAGTACTCATTTTCCACACATACAGTACACAAATACAGCTGTGCTTACCTGACAACATCTTTACCAGCATCACTAGACAGTACGGCTCTTTGTTGTTGACATGATCTGTTTCTGATCTTGTGTGCCTACTGTACAAAAGAGCCCGACCGGTCAAAGGCATAATGCCAGCTTTAATAATGAGACGTTTAGTTTAAGTCAACCTCAGATTTGAACCACAACCACACCACTCATGCTGGGTTTGCCTCTGTGAACATGCGATTGCGTGCTGACTGTTGGTCAGAAGGCAGGAAGGCCTCTTTACAGCTGGCATTCACATGTGTCTCATATGTGGATAGTGTCCACATCAGATATGCTGCATTCTGTTTCTTCTTTCTGTTCAAAATACAGTCTGGATGCGTTTGTCTAATTTCCTCCCTTTAAATTGATACACATGTGTCCTGAAAATCCATTATATTAAAGTATTGTTCTATCCAAGTTGTTTTTTCCCTGTTTTTCCTGGTTGAATGTGTATGAAGAGGTTTAATGTGCCCAAAACCTTTAGTACTTATGCAACAAATGGTGAAATTGGAAGAATGCTGGCAATTTTTTCACACATGAAGCAATCAAGTGAAGAACCACTGTTACAAGCCAAGGCAGAGTAAACCACAATTCAACCAGAACAATCCAACTTTCTCTGCAACTAAAGTAGTATTCTCAGGCAAACCATCAGTCCCAGACTGTGTAGCACCCCTCATAAGTTCCACCAAACAAGTTCGATTTTAAGGTTTCAATGTCTGTCTGTTGGTGGGTATTTGAGACACACAAAACCTATATTGCCATTAAGTTTTGTAGAGACATTCATGGCTCCCTGAAGACAAAACCTACTGGCTTGCCTTTGGTGATCCCCTGACTTTTCCTCTTGTGCCACCATGAAGTTCGTGTTTGTGTTTTTGAGTGAAATATCACCACAAATATTGTAACTATGGCATTCCCACCAGTCTCAGCTGTACTTTTTCTTTAATGCTAATAAAGTAATGTTAGCATGCTAACTGGTAGCATGGTACATGGTACTTGCTAAATATAAGTATGTTAACATTGTCATTGTTAGCATGTCGGTGTTAGCATTTAGCTTAAAACACTGCTGTGCCTAAGTACAGTCTCACAGATATACTAACATGGCATTTATGGTTCTATAACCAAAGAGAGACTGACTCAAAACGTTTTGTTGTCAGTTTGGCCAAGTGTGTCTCTAACCACCCATATAAGATATAATCAACAATCTATATATATATATAAATTAAAGGTTTTAATTAACAGTCTGATCACTCACAAACTGTAAGATACAATATTGGCATCTGAAGCTTGTAAAGTAAAAAACGTGCTTTGTATGTGACAGACCCAGAACTGCCAAGTAAGCTTCAGATTTGTACTTGGTTGCTTTCAGTCTGTGAACATTGTTGATGGCTTGACTCAGTGAGTTCAAATCTTTCGTTGGGATTTTCTTATTTCACTAAGTGAACCACCGTGTGATTTAGACTTTGCTTTGTGTATGGCTTCCTGAAAGGGATTATTGAAGGTTAGCTATTTGTTTGCTGATCTCTCCAGCTCACACAATCATATTTAGTCTCGGACATGAAAGCCTGTCACAAAATACCTGGAGAGTGGATACCAGTGGTTTCAAAGGTCATGCCACATGTTTACAGCATAATTTGAACATTCTGCCAAACTAAAGTTCAGCATGTTTCATTTGTTTTTTGGTCAGAACGTACAATGTACCATGTATGGAAACTCTGAAAGGGGTCTATAAGACTTGTAGATTCCCAAGCACCAAGTCCAAGTACAAACCATTCACAGTTGCCCTGTGTGTCACCCAGAAACATTTAAAGTGTTCATTAATGAAACCCGACTCATGGCCTGGACTCCATCTCCACTCTACAGCTTCTCTTGTTCATGTTGGACTCTGTTTTGCTCTGGAGAGACAGAAGCCAGGCCTCCATCTAGTAGCCTTAGTATTAACCCTGGGGTTGAGGTCGGGTCAAATGAAATAAACAACAAGTTTCGTACATGCTAAGTGTTGTTTTGAAGTGCGCATTATTACAGAACTTTGACAGTTGTTTTGTGCTAAGCAGAGAAGGTCAGCAAGGTTGGTGTTCAATCAAAAATCATCATGTCTGATTATTTATATATATATATATATATAAATATATATATATTTATTTATTTTTTAATATATTTATAAGTATGACAGAAAACACTTTAGTCTGTCTTGATTTAATCTGACCAGCAGCAGCTGATACTTGTGTCATGTTTATTCCACCTCTTGAGAGTAGACTGTGGTGTCTTTGGATGGGGGAAGGATGAGGCCACAGGGGAACATCTCTGGTGTCATGGTCCCTCTGAGAGATGAGGATGTGTAAAGTTTCAGCAGTTAAACCTCTGAAATAACATTGAGATGGGAGACACAGAGTCTGCTTACAGACAGAATGATATCCTGATGACTGAACGTCTAACTGACTGACCAATTTGCTGACTTCCTGGGGTGATTGATTAACATACTGACAGCTGAAGATCCAAGCTTGTATGGTGTATTTTGAATTTTGTGATCCTTGTGCGAGTGTGTATGTGAACTTTGCTTCATGACACTTCCAACACAGGACTTGAGATAAAGCAGCGTTATCTCAGTCTTAAGCTCCCTCTCATCACCTTTGCCTCCCTCTTGCACCTCAACTGTGGATCCTTGGCACATACTTTCAAAGCTACTAACCTTCACCCCCCATAAACACATACTCTCACACAAAAACATCCTTGTGAAATCTCCGTGTAAGTAGTAATGATGCATCACTAAGTAGCAAACGTGCCAGAGAGTGTGAAAAAAAAAACATTCCAAACCCGGCCAACTGAAGCAGGACTTTCAGTCAGAATAAAGTACATAAACATAACACTTCAGAAAACAGCGACAGCACAGCAGATTAGATATAAAATAAACTGAGGTAATGAGTTATCCAGCTTACCAAACACTGACATGATAATCATTGAGACTAACAAGACACATACCAAGTTAACAAGGCAGATAAAGATACGAAAGCCACATGAGAGCCGCAGCGTTCCGGTAAATGAGGAAAAGCATAACATAGTATGCTGCTGTGAGGGGTTCTTCACTCTCTGACGTTATGTTGACTCATCAGTTTACTAAATTAGTTTACTAAAAATGTGCAGTTATTCCAGCTATTCAACAATACCATGCTATCAAAAAGCTGATGCATGTTTCTTTGATAGTAATCTGACACAGTAAACTCCACAAACTGGGGAACAAGGAGGAGAGCTAGATGACAGAACTCTATTAACACAGTCCCGATTCCAGTTTTGGCTTAATGTCACCAAAACAAATCCATTGAAAATAGTTTCTCGGTCACTTGATATGTAGACCGAGATGTCTTTTGTCTTTTAGGGTGACCTTACCTCCTCTTTTTCCCAGACATGTCCTCTTTTTGGGACCTAAAATATGCGCAAAATGTCCCGGATTCGGCTTTTATACAGGCAATTATTGTGTGCATTTTTTTTTTTTGCATCACTTTGACCTCTCTGTTTAGGTCTCACCTTCTTGCACGCCACCATTGGTCTGTCATGTAGGCCTACACGTTCTTCCCGCAAACATTGCTCAACCTGCATCTCAATCAGTACCCTCTGCACACAGCAACAGCCCAGAGACAGAGCAGCAGCTTGTCCATAGTGGCACATGGCGCCTAAAAAATGCCCAAATGCAGTGCTTGAAATGGGCCGGTAGTCAATTGCATACGGGCACTTCTCACAAGCTGCCAGTAAGGTACTCTTTTCTTTCTTCTCCACCAGCGGAGACGGAGTAGGGATAGGACTTTTTTTATCCAAGCGTGTGCACGTGTCACTTTTTGTGAACCGACCACAGTCTGGATGGGGCAGGACATTAAAAGAAAGACTTCCACTGTCAAGCATTTTTCTTGCCCAATAATTTAATTTATGAGAACAATGTACCATAATGAAACTGCTGTAACTGGAATTAATATTATACTAGTGGTATAGGACACTATTATCTGAAATTATAATGATTACAGTAATATTAGCCCTAATCAGTTTTATTTGTAAATCATATGAATTGTTGAATCTCAACTTATAAGTTGTTAAATGTTTAAACACATTAGCCAGGTGGGTCTAGTGGATAGAACTCATTACATACTCATTACATTATTACACAGTTACTCATTGTGTACCTCATACTCAAATGTTGTTGTTTTGTTTGTGTAGATGTGTGTACTGTATACTGTAGTTTGTGTGTTCTTGTTTAGCTTGTTGTCCTGTTTGTTTATGCTTGCTCTGTGTATGTACACGTAGAGTTATGTAAGACCGGAGTCATATTCCTCGTATGTGTACACAAACCTGGCCAATAAAAGTGATTCTGATTCTGATACTTTACATGACATCTCCTTAATGGTCATTTTTGGGACCTGAGAATGGGATCCTGGAATGTTTGTGCAGTCCTGCATTATACAATCATCCCCCAGCAGGGGGTTTTCTTGCCTTTCCCTCTCTTCATTTAGATTTTATCTGCTCAAAAGCACAAAAATGAAAAGCAGGGTTAGGGTAACAAGTTTATTTAAAGTGTCTGACTGTGGAGAAATGAAAAGAATTACATTTGATGCACATTTTTATGCAAAATGATCCCTCCTTACCATTTGGACTGTTCTGTGTTGCCAGACCATTTACATATATTTAGTTAAAAATTAAAACGTTGTTTCTATGAAACACATGGCAGCTCCTGGGGCGCTAACAAACAGAGGAGTGACGTTAATAATACAAAGAGATCATAAAAAATGTGCACAGCAGGGAAAACTACAGGAAGGTGGCAGATGTAGAAAAGGAAAGAAAGTATCGTAAAGGAGAGGGGGACTTTGGAAGCTGAGGAATTTTTTTGATCCAAACGAAATAAAGCTGTACCACGGCAGGCCTATAGGGCTCTCCTCTGTGGGGGACATGCCTGGAAAACCACGTAAAGGTCTTTAAAAAGAGCAAGAAGGGAAAATCAGAGCAGGGAAGGAGGCTGCTGAGTGTTTTTCTCTCTCTCCTGTAATTGGCATCCCACCTAGATGAGGACATGTGGTGGGATGCAGAGTGAAGCTTCGCTGACAGGCACAGTCAGTGAATCAGCCGTTCAGCAGCAGAACAGCAGCTCCGCTCTGTAGACATCAACATTACATTCACTTTATGCTTTCTCTCGCATTCCCTCCCACTCTTGTCTATTTTCATCCATTTCTCTCACTTTTTCTGTTTTATCTCTCTCTCACCCCATCCTATCACACCTTCATCAACCTGCCCATCTATCTTCTTTTTTTGTCAGTTACTTTTGCTACCTTTCTTTCTGCTGTGTCTTTTTGCATTTTCTCTTTTATTCATCTTTGTCGAGTCTATACTTTCTCTCTCTCTCCTCCCGATCACTCGCTCTTTGACTCACCTTCACTCTTCCTTGTGTTTTTCTCTTCTTTCTTCTTTTCCTCACATCCCTCCTCCTCAATGTTTTCCTCTTCGGATCAGTAACATCAGTCAATTGCTCCCAGATTGCATAATACAATGCTGTTTAGTCTAACTAGCTGCCTTGTGTATAGTCTGAGATAAGTATACATACAGTGCACAGGAACGGGATTGCTCCTGTCCCACAGCACCTGAAGTCAGTCAACGCGACACACACAACAACGAGATGAAATCCAGAGTGATGGAAGTGCATCAGTGCAGCTGAGCAAAATCCATCTGTGATGTTGTGTCGCAGAACTCTGCCCCATGGCTTGACAAAGCGATTGTATGGATGGCGGTATGATGGATCTCCATTTCTCATGCATCCACGTTGGAAAGCCACCTCACTGTATACTCAGTGTACTTAGTTACCATAGCAACCCATGCAGATAGGTTGATGATGTCTGGACACACAAATCTGTTTTGATCACAGTAAATAACAGGGCGGACAGTCCGTCTTAAAGATCTGATTTGAGAAAGACATCTGATTTCCCTGCACTCTGAACAAAGAATTAGTGAATTCATTATTTGCAGTATTATTTACACCTGTGCTTTTTGTGCAGAGGGTTATCATCACAAGAGGGAATTGACAATTTTAAAATCTACAATATGCGGAGCCTTAAATTGTAGGATTGTAGATTGTGCAGAAAGTTTTTCGTTCACTGTGGGAATTCTTGAGGGCACTGTACACACTGGAAATGAGTTCTGAATGCAGAGCAACCTGTGCAAGCTAACATTAGCACTGATAACATTACTCAAGATGAACAATGCTTTGATAACTTTTTTTTGTTCAGTATTATTTAAGTGCTTTACCATACTGGTTAGCTAATATATATGTCAATGAAATGGACTGCAAACTGGCAGTGTCTCTTTCTCTCACTGCGTCTAAGAGACAGATATTCAGAGAGAAACAGGCAGAATGTATCACATCATCCAAGTGCTATTCATCTGTATCTGGTTGTAAAGACAGATGGCTGCTTTCTATAGCAGGTGATGAGAAGCAGGTGTGTGTGTCCACATGTTCTCTCTTCTGTGCTGTATGTTGGTGGCTCATACTATACACTGCAGGGCTGAACGTTCAGGGCCTGCTGGGATCCGCAGTCAGAGGTCCCCTCTTACAAGCCATAAAACAAGCTATTATGTTGCTGCTGTCGCTGAAAAACATCCTACTCCAAGTTTTTCTCACTTGAATCAAAAATGTGCATCTGTATTTTCCTCTTCCTTTCTAAAGAAAAATTGGCAGTTTATCATTGCTCAGTAATAATATAATTCACACATTTCATCTGCAGCCCCAGTGGCTTGTCCTCCAATGATGGGATTAATACAAAATGGACAAACAATAAACAGTGAAATTAGGAAAGAATTGAACAGCAATAAACTGCTGACCGAAGAATGAAAGGAGGTGATTTGATTTTGGTCTGAAACAGGTAACAAGGACCAGATGCCTGCATCAGCTTGTGTGTCGTGTGTCTGGACATGTGTTTATGAGTAGTACATGAATATATTTGTGCATGGGTACATGTGTGTGTTATTATACTTTTTAGATGTCTGGATTGAATATTAATACATATGATACTTTTGTGTGTGTGTGTGTGTGTGTGTGTGTGTGTGTGTGTGTGTGTGTGTGCACAGGTGCACATAAATGAGATCATCCATGCTTGTAAATGTGTGCAACAACAGTGCAGTATGCAGTCGTACTTTATAGATGTCTGGTGGTATTGAGTGGGACAACTTTTGATAAACTGTAAACATATGTGTGTGCATATATGGAATGTACATATTGCCTGTGTGTATGTGTGTGTGTGTGTGTGTGTGTGTGTGTGTGTGTGTGTGTGTTCTGGTGATTTAATTCCCTCTATCAGCAGCCTACTGTATATCATGCAGAGCATTTTAGTGAGGTGCTGACAGCTCTGTCTTCAGTTTGGTCCTCCTCATTAACACAGTGGATAAAGTTTTTTTTTTGCCTTAAGTTCGTGAGCTCAAAATGTTCAAGTGCTTGGTGAAATCTCTGCTCTCGCCATGTGGAAACAAACACATGAGGGCAACACATTTGGACTGAACACGATCCGCCTACAGATTGTTTGCACTGCATCCAGAAGTCCACAGGGGCATCCTATTCAAACTATCACTCTCTTTTCTCCCTTTGGCGTTGCCTCTCTGTGTACTTTGGATGGTGATCAACAAACCCCAACTGTGGGAACAGTAACCTGTTCATTTTTCTCACACTTGGAGCTGACACAAGATTCTTTCAGCGAAGCTATAGTGCTCTGAGTTTTGCCATTTCATTACACTAAGAAGCACTCATTGCTGTCCTCTGTCTTCATTTTCTCAGTGAAACCCTTTACGAGGCCTTCGAGTTACGCTTCCTGTGTTTAATGGAGGTATAATTGTCTTCGTAGAGCTGTGGACCAGAGTCGGACCTCCCGAAAAACTCCAGTCACCATTTTCCATCTTTTTCTGATTAGTGCGCACCTGAATGGCCCTCTAGACAAGCACAATGGCTGTTTTTTCTCTCTGTTCTGAGTACAATCTGCTGTAGATTAGCTCTTTTTAGCCCTTTTATGGCTGTGCTGTCACCTCAACAAAACTAATCACTGGCCAATTGATAGACTGGAACGACATTGTTGTTGCAGTATTGTTTGAAGCCCAGCGGGGTGCATGTTCCTGCATGCATGAAGCTTTGTCTCATGTAACAAAATTGAAAACAGGGGATAGAGGAGGTGTGTCATGTAACGGCTGGGGAATTAACAACTAAAAAGAGCTATAAATCTCTTAATACCTCCAAGATTTTTCAACATCAGTGCAGTCAAGGCCATTTAGAAGTCTTATCAGCCCATTACTGTGAGCTTCAGTTACAGTCTCTATAGTGGGATTTTTAGTAAAAGGTCCTCCTTTAAAACAGCTTTCCTGTCTGGCATGAAAACTCAACCAGGCACATCATTATGAAGGGTCTGTCGTTAGCTTGACTTTAGCTGCCCTCACCTACCCTAATCTTGCACTAACCCATTCCACTTTGGTCATTGTTTCCCCTTCTCTCTGTTCCCTTATCTCTGTATTGGAACATCAGCCACTATCTCCTGCACAATTCAGTGAGCTAAAGTGTGTTTAATTGGCATTATATATATATGTTAAAAAAAATAAAATAAAGCCAGGTGTTACTTTTGACAGCTTCTCTCTTTGTCACACATACACATTGATGTAAGCCATTCTACCAGTCCACAGCTGGGTTTCCATACACTTATGTTCATGCCAATATGTAATGCCAAAAAAATTATAATAATACAATGAATAATGATGATGGAAACATTGGTCTGGTAAATAGCAATATTGCAATTTTTCTTGTGGCTTCCCAGATACTTTCACAATGTGGGCAGGAGACAGTAACATCTGGTATCAGTGGGCCAGGGAGTAAATCAGAGTCTTTGTGGCCTAAAACATGACAGCTGTTACAGACATTAAAATGCCATCTGTAAACTCTTTGACAGAAAAACGTGTTATGGTGACATCTAAGATCAGTACTGATCATTACAAAAACCTGTGTTCTTTGCGGCCAGGTACAGTAGGATACCGGACCTCTATATCCCTGTAGACGTGGACAGAGTAGATCACGTGTGTGTGTCACAGAAAGCACTTCATCACAATCATGAAATGCTTCCTTTAATCTTGAAACAAGTGAAAATCAGGCAACAATAAACATGTTGCCCTATAAATGTTCCCGTCTCTTAATGGCAGTGCACTTACACACCCATCTTATTTTGACCTAAAACCATTGCATTTTGAGCCAATTTGAAAGGCTGGCATGAAGTGTGAAGATCATTCGCCTGCAATTCATTCAAATCTGGTCAGTGGTTTCTGGGAAATCATGGTTGAAGAAACAATGTAGGGTACTTTAAAAAATGTCATAATGAACTGGCGAGATGCTGCATCATTCTCCATCATGAGGTTTGGTTGGAAGTCTGGTCTGTGGTGTCTGAGGTTTTGTGTTTAATGGAACAACAAACAAAAAGGCAGGGAAGGGGTCTGGTCTCACACCAACACTTTTAGCCCAGTCAATTAGATGATTGCAATTGTTTTCTTTTTTTTATGTTTATCACATCTTAAGGATATGACTGGCTTCTGAAGACAAAGTTCATTATTTTTGGGTAATCGGGACACGGATGGTTAGCTTAGCTTAGCATAAAGGTCAGAAACATAGGGTAACAGTGCCCCTAAAGCTCACTAATTAACACATCTTTATCATGTTTGTTTTATTAGTGCATAAACAGAAATGCAAAAACAACTACTGTGCTTGTAGGGAGAATTATGTGCTGTGACTAACGTTCATGAACAGTGACAATCTACAGCAAATCTGTACCTGGCAACCTGCTCTATAGCCAGAGATGCAGCACGGAAGTGCTGGGCGGCTGGATCACCTGTAACCAATAAGAGTGACAGCATGAAATTCCATCTAAGATAAACGCTTTTCCCAAAATATTTAACTATTTGTTTAAGTGACATTCTTTAAAATAAATTATAATATACAGGATGACAAGAAAATGCTTTTAATCCAAGCCAATAGGGATAATATATAACATTTTGAGATATAACAGGATGATGAGGCTACTTTAAAAAATATTCTTTAGGCATTTATTTATGTATTTATTTTTAGGAAAGAGTGAGATGCTATTAAGGTCTACAGCCAGAAGCCCACAGAAACGTGTTTCATCCTTGAAATATCACTTCTTGAAGAAGAAATACTTTATTAATCCTGCAAGGGGAAATTCTATGTTTTCACTCTGTTATTATTATGTTAGTATTTACACACAGGTCCGAAAGACACACATGCACAAAAAGGACCCATAGCAACACGGAGAGATGTCAGAGTGAGGGGGCTGCCACTCAGTGCAGTTGGGGGTTCTGGGGCTTGCTCATAGCCTCCTTCGGCAGTGCCCAGGAGGTGTACTGGAACCTCTCCAGCTACCAGTCCACGCTCCGCAACTCTGGTCCAAGCTAGATTCAAACCGGCGACCCTCCGGTTCCCAGCCTAATCCTTATGGACTGAGCTACTGCCATAAGGAAAGGGTTGACATACACTTTCTTGGCAAAATTTAACTGTTGAGAGTCTCTGATTTCCTGGCAACCTCTCGGTGACGACAAGACTCCAGGAAGTCAATGCACCCAGCCAAGAAATAGTCACAGCATGTCCAACTTCTCGTGAAATAAATAATCTTTCTGTTTGTATACAGATTAAACAAAGTAGATGTAACGTGTTAATTAGTGATCTTTAGAGATCTGGCAGGCGAATAATTTATCTTTGGCATGAGCTAAACTAGCTGTTTCCCACTGTTTCAAGTTTTTATGCAAAGCTAAGCTACAGCTTAAATTAGCAAGAGAGATGGAGGGACGGTGAAGGAAGAATATGTTCAGCAAGCTCCTTCAACTTATTTTAAATGTCTGAATGTTTTCACAAACACTGAAAACTCAGCACTCATAAGCTAAGAGAACAAAGGCAACAGGGGACCAACGGATGGAAGAGAGAGAGAGCGGGGGATGGGCATTTAAAATAGCAGGTAGACAAAAATGTTCATCTGATAAAAGCTGACTGTATCTGTTTAGATGTTCAATGGTTGTATTGAAATATTCTTATGATCCTGCAGTGATGACAGTGGGGGAAATTAGAGCAAGGTTAAAAGGTGTTTTTAAAGAGGCGGTCAGGATGGGAGAATGGCAGGAGAAATGATGGAAAGGTGAGGCATAACAGGGAGGAGTCAGCCTGTATTCTGGTGGAAGTGGTTCAGACCGCCTGTGCTCCCAGTCAAAGCTTCCTCTGTTAGGCCAGAGCTCTGATGTTTCCCCTGAGGCCTGGGTCCTGGAAGTGGGCTGGCAGAGCAAATAAACAGAGAGGAGGTGCTCACGCTCGCCACACTAACACCTTCACATATGTATACTCACACAATTACACGCTAACACTAAAAAAACTGTAGATGCGGCTGTCTGCAACACCTTCACACCTGACGCAGAGGCTGGTTTTGTTTAATTTGTGGAGACGAAACCTCAAATATCATGAGGGGAATTGGGGTTTAAGTTTAATCTTCAAACAAGTAATCGCAAGTAGGAGTTCTTTTTATTTCTTGGTTGTATTGTGAAACAAATGGGCGGAAAAGCATCACTTACTTTAGCCTTCTTATGAAGTATATAAAACTGTCGTTTACTGGGGATTTTTTAAAAAAGGACTTTTGGAGAGAACACCTTAGCTCTTAAATCTCTTAAAATCCCACCAACAGCAGAAAATTAGCAACAGATTGAAAACACACAATAATTTATTTAGGAAATGGACATGGCAGCACTCCAAAAATGTGTTTTATTGTCGGCCTCATCATGCTAATGTGTTTCAGCGTAATCCATCACCACACCATCATCCACACCACGACCAGCCAACTTTTTGAACTGCTTGCGACTGTGAGGGTTGCTGAGCAAATAAATCAGTTACAGCATAGTTGATGAATACAGCATGCGACACGTATAGGCTACATCAGTAAGAAGCATCCATCAAAATGACAAGACATACACACAGTCACACTCACACACACACACACGCACACACACACACACACGGCCAATCTCCTGTCCTGACGTGTCAAAAGGCCATTGACCTCCACTGAGCTCCACTTCCTCTGTTCCTCCCACCAGAGTCCCAAGAGGGAAACTCTGATCTGACAACAACCTTCATCGCTGTCTTTTAACCATCATCCTCCTCCTCCTACCAATGTCCTCCTCCGTCATTTCTTACTCGTGGCATTTCCTACCCCCATCATCTTATCATCCCCCTCAGATCATCCCATGAGTTTGCAATCTGAGGCGATACACAGGAGATGTAATTCATTTCAAAGGACATCAGAAGAGAGGGAAACTGAAGCCTCGTATAACCTCACGTGTAAAAACTCTACTTACAGACTCTGTAATGTGAATGGATAATGCGCAGTGACAGCATCGTCTATGGAAAGCATCATCCATACTGTGCCCTGCTCTCAGGACCCCTGCACAGTCTAGGCTGGATACTTGGGGAGGTAGTTGGGTTTTCTTGGGGTGCTATAATGAATATCCTGTCTTTGTAGCAAATTCCTGTCTGTGAATGCACAAATAAATCATACTAATGCTGGATGGGGAAACCATAACAGTGAGCATTGCCCCCCTGGAAGGAGACCCCTTGCTAAAGTACATTATCTTCAGTGTAAAGTGATCCAGGCCTAGGTCTGCCTCTGGATCCTGTCTCGGTGTTTCTTCATTTGCCACCGTGCTGATTTTGGCAGCAGCTGCCGCAGCAGACTGGGATCATACAGGAACCTGCCTGCGCTCCTCGCCGGGCAGGTAGCTGCTGGGTCAGCCTCCACCAGCACAGGGGACTGGTGGGAGAAAGTAGATTCCCAAAGTCCAGAGAGGAGGATGAATAGGGTTGGAGTTTAGGATGATTTGAATGGGAACAGGTCAGTGTGGCATGCAGACTCAATATGGAATAGTTATGACATGCTGGAAGTTGCCTTCAGACAGCATCACTGGGCCATGTCAGACGTCTGTCCCTCTAAATAAAGGCATTTTTTTTAATGGATTGATTAGAGCTATGTAATGTCCAGTCCATTTCCATTTCTTTGTTGCACTCTGTGTACACAAGTTGTCAGAAACAGCAGCCAGCGGTCACAGTTAATGAGATCCACACTGACAGTGTGTCGACAAAAGACAAAAGACGCTGTACAGATCCTCTCCAAACCTTTCTATCATATCCATGCATCTTCTTAATGCAGAAATAATGAATTGTGAAACATATACAAATTGTTAGTTGATTTCTTGTTTATGCCACCATGTCTGGCTGTTAGGATGAAACGTACAAAAAACTGAGGCTTTAAGAGGTGAAAGAGAAACTTCAGAGTTATACAACTCTCAAATGGCTGCATTTTTAAACATTCACTCACTAAGAACACTTACAAATCTAAATACAAAGAGATTCATGTACACATTCACAGTACAAATGCATAGATTGAGATACAGCCTATATGATACCAACACTTTTCTTCATTGATCTGTCTTATCTCTGCTGGTGAAGAGGTGGATAATCCAGGGGACTCAAACTTAACTCAACTTAAGTACAATTTTTGAGGTGCTTGTATTTAACTTGAGTATTTCCATTTTATTCTGCTTTATACTTACTAGTTACTAGTTACTTCACAGATTTTGTTTTAATACAAAATATACACCAACTTCTGAATTCTGATATATTATTATAGGTTAAGCTACCCAGCAGTATATTAAGTTTAAAGATTTGCCCCACATTTACCAGCTGCAGCATTAAAATGATGTACACGTTAATGCATCAATAATTAGAGATTGTACTTTGTAAATTGCAACCTTCTACCTTAATTATAATCCAGTATTATAATATACATTATTCTGTAAGTATATTTTGATGCTAATACTTTTGTACTTTTATGTAAGTTAGATTTTGAATGCAAAACTTTTTCTTGAGTATTTTAACACTGAGGCACTGCTACTTTTACTTAAGTAAAGTATCTGAATACTTACATTGATCGTTTCCCTCACAGTGGTTTCTGTGGTTGCCTTGGTCACACGCCAAGCCCCGCGGCAAGTTAAAAAAAAGTTGAACCATCATAAACTCAGAATGCAGCGACGACCTCAGCAACACAGCTGCTGGCTTGTTTAGATTGAAAACAATGGAGACGGCAACCGCTCGCCATCTGAAAGTGCCTTTATGGTATAGGAATTGCTCCTGAGATGTGTATGAAGTGTTTTGGTTACATTTGTTCATTTTCGATGTGATATTAACTGAAAAAGGAACTCGGTAGAGACAGATGCCGTGAAGTAAAAAAACAACAACAAAAAACTGCAGACAGATAGTCCTGTTTGATGCAGTAGTGGCTGTTAAAGGCTTTGAGCAATCCTCCTGGTCTCAGCAAGTCCACAGCAAGGACCAAAAAATATTAATCTGAATGAAATAAAGATGGAAAAGACAGACACCTCATCAGGTTTCATGGACAGGGGGCAGCATGAGGCCAACAACATGTCAGTTCGAAGAGAGAAAGAGAGAGATGGAGATGTCAACAACTAGTGAACCAATGGATTGCACTGAGAAACAAGAGACTGATAGAATGGCTGGAATATAAATCGACATGTTTCAAATCAAATGACTGGATGTAAGGCGACTGAAGTAAAATGCACAGAGAGGACATGAAAACATGAAAAAGGAGAGGGGGGTGAGAGAGAGCTTGCTAGCGTCACGGATCGCTCTCACTAATATACCCTGACTGACATTAAAAGGCCGTACCCAATTACTGGATGGTATCCCAGCCCTCACACAGACTCACACACACACACACACACACACACATACATGTTGTATGTGCAGATGTATTCTAGCAGACATAAACACACACACAGATTGTTCTTGGTTTTGAAAGGTAGGTTACTGATATTTTTAATCAAGACTGCTGAGAGCATATATATATATATATATATATATAAAAGAAACACTCTTGTATTCCCACCATACAAACTTTTACACACATGTACATATGATTCCAATTCCACTGAATGTAATGGTCTGTGTTTTAGAGGTCGTGTCATGCTGACCAGGCCTGTTGCCAGTCTGACCAACATACTTTCACATTCCAAAACAAAAACACACGGGTCACCTCTCCCTCCACCCTCATCTGCTTGTCCTTGCACCCCAGCCTTCCTGTTCTGTCCATCACAAACACACAGGGGAGACTGCTGAGGTTGCTGCATTTCTGACTGACAGACGGCTTGTCGATGTACATGGATGCGTAGAGTGTTGTAGTGAGATCAGTTTGCTTTCGCTGCTCTGGGGATCTTTGATATGAGTTGTTTTTTTGCTAACTGTAGACTCTTAATCTTGTTTCTCTACTTGGATGATCTGTCTCTGGCTTTCGTGTCTTTATCTTTCCTGTGTATATGTTTATGTATATGTTTCTACTGTGAGAAAGACGTTGGTGTAATTGTCAAATGCAGTGACTGTGTAGTTAAAGAGGTGAGTTCTGAAGCAAAAACAGTCAAACACAGATATTCAGTTGTTTGAAACACTTAATCCAGTTACAGTGTGATCTCATTGGAATCCTTTTCATGTAAGGTAACCTATACAGCCTATGAAGGTAACATGAGGCCAGAGATGGCTGTGGCACTAAAATAATCAAAATGAAAGAAACTTTAATGCAGATCCGTCACATCATGGCTAGTCCGTGTCGACAATGATACCGATCCTGAGTATCTGATTGGTGCATCCCTGGTTTTCTGATGTCTACTTTAGAAAAGCTAAGTCCACCTTAAACTGAACCATAGTTACTTGGTTGTGATCATCTTAGCAGTGTGGCTTTCTAAAGTCTGTGCTCCTTAAAGTAAGAACTTTGATATTGTCATGTTAACAATCCTAAAGTTTAGGATGGTCAGGAGGAATCAGTTTTCTGTGTAATCCTGAATTGTTGGTAAGAGAAATGAGGGTCCTCATCTTGAATAAAGAAGACTTCCATTTAATAGAAATTGTGACTGTCATACCAGAACCAGATTGACTTGAATCTTTTAAGTCAAATAAACTTTTTAGTGGCCTTTATGCAAAGGAATAAACTTCTGGAGTTCCTCCCCAGACTCGCATCTGCGATGCATTAACCCAACTTAGATCACTGACTGACTGACTGAAAGAATGAGTGACAATGTTCATCTCAGCATTCAGTCTCCTTCTCCACCTCAGCTCCAGACCCAGCCTTATCCATCCCTCTCAACACTCCCAGCTACAGGCTGCAGCTTAAAGCTGTTCTCATCTGGATCTCATCAGTTTATGCCGGCATCACCGTTTTATAGGTTATTTTTCATTCAGGAGAAGGAGGTGGAATCTCAGAGTGATTTAGGGTTACACTGCATGGAGGCTGGAGGAGAATAAAAGAAACTTGTTGTCTTGAGGGGGACGTGAATGAGGCAGCATGCTAAATTCCCTCCGGTAACAGCATGCTGTTTTTAGGACAGGAGACGGACATTCTTCCCCATTTTCTTCAAATGTGTGTGTGTGTGTGTGTGTGTGTGTGTGTGTGAGTGTGATATTTGTTGCGTGGCTGCCCTGCTCCAGTTTCTGAGCCAGTTCCTCTGTTTTTCAAAGTGTAATGTCTGTAACATGTGTTGGATTGTTGAGGGATGGCTGGACAAGTGTCACTGCCAAACACCATAAATCAATTTTGGGAGAAATAGTTGCCCAATATTCATTGCACAATGCCACATTTCAGAAACACTGCATCCAGTGAGCAGTTAGGGGCTTACATCACAAATACAGAGACTGTAAAGGAGTTAAAAAACCTGAGTTTGAGTAATAGATTTTAGTTGTTTATTTGGTCAGAGTTCAAGTCCTGGCCCAGGAACAAAAAGAGAAGTAGGCCAAATCAGAATAAGTCGTGCATTAACTGCTGCTACTCTTTCACTTGTGTTTATCAGTGGACTTTTTTACTGTGGCGTGAAAATGACAGAACAGCCCAGAAGTTCACAGGCAGCTGGAGTGATGCTGAGCTGCTGAAATGTTTGCAAGTAATTAGTGTTGTAGTACTCGAGACCGGTCTTGAGACCACTTTTTGATGGTCTTGGTCTCGTCTCGGACTCAACCGCCTTTCCACTCGGTCTTGTCTCGGTATCGGACATTGAGGACTTGGGATTTTATTTCAAGACCAGTCAAGACCATAACTTTGGGAATATCAATAAATTGCTTTTGCATTGTCTGACTTGTTAACATCCTGACTTTGATTGGAAGTAAAACTTATTGCACCCCTCCCCGCGATGCTTACGTTGATTTCAGCTCTTAGTGTTTGTATGTGGGTGATTTAATGGGAATGTGGATCTTTCAGATTACTTTGAGAAGTACCTATGATCTCGTTCCACATTTTATTGCGTGCCATGCAATGCAGGGAACTGGTCTTGGTCATGACTCAGTCTTGCCCTCCCTCGGTCTTGGTCTCGACTGCACTCAGCCTCTAAAAGTCTCGGTCTTGTCTTGGTCTCGATAAACTCTGGTCTTGGTCTTGACTTGGTCTCGGTTTGGGCGGTCTTGACAACACTACAAGTAATTATACAATATATAAACTGGCTGCAATGCAGAAATGGCAAAAAAACAAAAAAATTTAACACCACCTGTAGTGCAAAATCCTGTTTGTCAGAAGTGCTTCAGTATATGAGGCCATGTTGATAGAGACAAGTCTTTAATCCAGGATATGATGGTGTCTTTATTTGGCAGTCCATCAAGCTAACCATTTCATGCTAAGCTAAGAAACTGGTTACTGGCTGTAGCTTTATATTTACCATACAAACATGAGAGAGGTATCAATATTCCCATCTAACTCTTGGCAAGAAAGCAAATCAGCCAATTTTTCCCAAAATGTCAAATTATTCCTTCAATGATGATAGGCTGAAGGGCTGGTGGTATTACTTTTTTCTCTTTTTTTTCAGGAGGAAATGCTGTGAGGGCTTCAGGTTTGTGATGGGCCAGTGCATACCTGAAAGTAGGTAAACCATACACACTCTCCTTGGCTCATGAACTCTCAGATCTGACTCACATGCTCCAAATCTGACATAGTTTCTCCAATACAGCAGTTTATATATTAAAACAGGCTGCACAAACACAGCCTGCAAACCACATTTGTCTGTTTAGACCTCCAAAGAAGTCAAGATAATGCACCTATTATGCTCAACTTTTGTCGGTTTGGAGTCGTTTCAGATAACTAGCACTTTGCAGTGCGGTGAAACAAACTACATAACAGCCAAAAAAGAAACTGCCTGCAGTTTTGGCACAGACAGCTGCCACGTTTTGTTGTGGTCCTTCATATGAAAAATCCGATAATTGTGAAAATTTGACATAATCATGATCAGGAACACTGGTAAGTGTCTATGGCGTCAGTACTTGGAACAAAGACTGTAGTGTAGACTCCATAAAATAACAGTGATTCACACTGGCCACTAGAGAACACTGTTCCTCTATCATCATAACAGCCTTTTAAGGATGGATGTCCAAGAAGCAGACTCAGCTGATGCAACTGTCTGTGAAAATCATATTTTCGGATTATATATATATATATATATTGCGCAAATATGCGCAAAAATGATGTGTATATATATATATATATATATTTATATGTATGTAATGGCCATTTGCCAGCTGGCTTCCATAAATTTACACAATTGTGGACCAGTTTCCTACACCATCTAATGTTCCACTACGTCTTCAGATCGATGTATTATTTGATGCTTGTTTTTAATTAGACATTTTTACTTGATATTTACAGCAGGTGTGCCTTAGATTTCATGCCCCAACATAAACACTGTCAACCCACAGAGCACAATATATAGAGTATTATTTCATTTAAATAGTGGTGAAAAGGCACCACTATAACCTTAGTGACAGTTCTTATGGGTTGAGTACACACAAGAACTACAAGTCTAATGTAGTTGACCCATCTAATGAAAAAACAGTAGTGTCCATGGGTGTAGATTGCTATCTGCTAACAATCTCACATTGCCATTGGGTTGTATTTTATTGATGCAAAATGACGACCCTACATCGGTCAGTGATGATGCAAATGATGATTCATAAGTGTGCAACAACTTAATTTACTGCTCACTATAGAGTACACTACTCAGATTATTCACTGGGGAATAATGAATGAGTGAACAGGGGAGAGATTTCGGACACAGCTTTTGACTTGTCATAGCAGGAGAAGCACAGGCGTTACTGGCTTTTATTTTTCATTTTTGTCTCAGAGCATTTGAAATTGACAAACAAACAAACATAACAAAATAAATGCTTCTGAAATAATTTGCCTACTCCAGCTGTAGCAACAGCTCTGTTCTCTTCAAGTGTCCCAGTAAGTAAGTAATGTGACAGTGAGACAGGACCCTGAAATTGAAGCAGCCATTATTCATTTTATTATTCACACCTCTGGTTTTCTCTTACTGTTACAACTTAAAATATCTTCTGTGAGAAAGGGCCTATAGTGCTGTGTTTAGTGCTAGTGATTGTACTGGTCAGTTCCTAGTTGTAGATTTAGAATTTTATGAGTGTAAGGAGGTGGTGATATAGACGAACAGTGCTCCTGGGTGATTACAGTGATGTTGGTATTCAGACAGTGATCCTGAATATGCTCAGTCTACGCACACTCTCTGCCTCCTCTCCCTCTATCTGCAGACGTGGATGTGTGTGCAGCATCGCCCTGCGAGCAGCAGTGCACTGATAACTTTGGACAAGTTGTCTGCACATGTTATCCAGGTTATCGCTTCGACCGAGAAAGACACCGCAACCACAAATCTCCTTACTGTCTGGGTCAGTACACCACCTTCTCATCCCCTTGTTAAATACTTTGACTATCATGTCTATGATTGCCATTTCATTTCATCACACCACAGTCTGTTATTCCTTACAGTCACCCACATGCATGTTTTCAAACAAATAATATCCTTTTGCTGATTTTTCAGGATTTTTGTAAACTAGAAAAACAGCGCCCTCTTCCTGTTGTGCATAGCAAAGCAGTTTCCCTCTGCCATGAAGCAAACCAGTGGCACACAATGTAAAATGCCATGTGGATGCAATTATATTATAATGAAGTCACAACAGGTTTATGATACATAGTTCGAATCACAGTCTCACAGCTGTCACATTATGCAAAAATGCTGAAAACAATCCAATGCTGAGAAGTTAGGACAAAGAGTTCCAAACCATCAAACTTGATTTTTTATTTGTTTGTGATCATGTACATTTTCTTTTGTCTCTTTCGCCCCCTTCGCACGCACACACACACACACACACAGACATTGATGAGTGTGAGCACCCTGGCAGCAGCATGTGTGACCATGACTGTGTGAACACAGTGGGCAGTTTCCTGTGTCGCTGTCGCAGCGGCTACATACTCGCACCGGACCAACACTCCTGCATCCCTGTACATAACTGTGAGTTTATTTCTTTCAATTTCAAAGTCACACTCTGTGTACGTCAGTACATGGGCTCATTGCCCCATCAGGTTCCTGTACATGATAGGATGCCTGAAATATGGTTGTTTTAATGCTTGTATAGTAATTATTTTAATATTTTACTCCCTGTAAATGAAGTGAATTATGGTTGTGATTCAGTTTGATTTGGCCTGTGTTGCGGCAGCGTGACACCAGTAATGTAAATGTTAGGGCTTGGATTCCCAATGTGGCCACCCACACTGAGAATGTCTGATAGAAACATTTGAAATGTAGGTTTTGTCTTGCAGTGAGTTCGTCTGGGAAGTCAGACACCTTGATGAGTGCTGGTACCTGCTCGTTCACCTGTCAGGATTTTATGAACATGAAAAACAACCTGCTGCAGCTAAAACTTAGGCTGGGCAACACACCGTCAACCAACCAGGTAACTACTTTAGAAAAGCGAAGTCCACTTTAAACTGAACTACAAAATATTTACCAGTAGCTTTTTTTTTTTTTACCAAGATGCCAACTGGAATGGTTGCCACCTTTTGGTACCCATAATACTTCAATGTACTTGGAATTATAATTTTATTTGTGTATATATATATGAAGATTCTCAGTCATCCAGGTCATAGTTATCCAACGAAGGTTAAAATCAAGGGCAACTGGACTTGGTTGAAGATACTGGAAGACGTTTCGTCCCTCATCCAAAGGACTTCTTCAGTTCTGAAGAAGTTGGACATACATACATACATACATGCATGATAGAAAAGGTCTACACACCCCTGTTAAAATGCCAGGTTCTGATGTAAAATAATGAGACAAAGGTAAATCATGTCAGAAATTTTTCCACCTTTAATGTGACCTATAATGTGAACTATTCAATTGAAAAACAAATTGAAATCTTTGTGGGTGAAAAATGAAAAATAAAAACCCTCAAATAGCCTGGTTGTGTGTAAGTGTGCACAGACCCTTAGACTAAATGTGAATGCTCCGTATTTGTATAGCGCCTTTCTAGTCTTTTCGACCACTCAAAGCGCTTTTGCACTACATCTGCATTCACACACATTCATTCATTGAGCCTAGGTGCTCAAACAGAAACTAACATTCACACACTGGCGGAACAGCCGCCAGGGCCAATTTGGGGGTCAGTATCTCAGTTCAGTACCCCAAGGACACTTCAACATGCAGCCTGGGGGAGCTGGGATTGAACCGCTGACCTTCCGATAACGGCCAGCCCGCTCTACCTCCTGAGCCCCGACTAATACTTTGTTGAAACACCTTTTGATTTTATTACAGCAGTCAGTCTTTTTGGTAGGAGTCTTTTAGCATGGCACATCTTGACTTGGCAATATTTGTCCACTCTTCTTTGCAAAAGCGCTCCAAATCTGTCAGATTGCGAGGAGATCTCCTGTGCAAAGCCCTCTTCAGATCACCCTACAGATGTTCAATTGGATTCAGGTCTGGGCTCTGGCTGGGCCATTCCATAACACTAATCTTCTTCTGGTGAAGCCATGCTTTTGTAGATTTGGATGTGTGCTTTGGGTCGTTGTTGTGCTGAAAGGTGAACTTCCTCTTCATCTGCCTTCAACGCCTGAAGGTTTTGCCTTGTATTTGGAACTGTTCATAATTCCCTCCACCCTGACTAAGGCCCTGGTTCCAGCTGAAGCTGCCACCACCATGCTTCACTGTGGGTATGCTGTTCCTTGGGTGATGTGCAGTGTTGTTTTTGCTCCAAACATACCTTTTGGAATTATGGCCAAGAAGTTCTACCTTGGTTTCATCAGACCATAACACATTTTCCCACATGCTTTTGGGGGAGTTGATGTTTGTTTTTGCAAACTTCTGCCGTGCTTGGATGTTTTTCTTTGTAAGAAAAGGCTTCCGTCTTCCTGAAGAATACGGGAGATAGTTGTCACATGTACCACACAGCCAGTACTTGCCAGAAATTCCTGCAGTTCCTTTAATGTTGCTGTAGGCCTCTTGGAAGCCTCCCTGACCAGTTTTCTTTTCGTCTTTTCATCAATTTTGGAGGGACATCCGGTTCTTGGTAAAGTCACAGTTGTGCCATATTTTCTCCACTTGATGATGACTGTCTTCAATGTGTTCCATGGTATATCTAATGCTTTGAAAATTCTTTTGTACCCGTCTCCTGACTTATGTCCTTCAAAATCCTCCTAGAACAGCTGAACTTTATTTGTGATTAATCAGAGTCACTTTAAATGATGGCAGGTGTGTAATGACTTCTAGTTTACCTGAGTTTGAATGTGATTGGTTAATTCTTAACACAGCCACATCCCCAGTTATAAGAGGATGTGCACACTTATGCATCCAGGTTATTGTAAGGTTTTTATGTTTCATTTTTCCTCCTCGAAGATTTCAGTTTGTTTTTCTATTGAATTGTTCACATTATAGGTCACATTAAAGGTGGAAAAAAGTTCTGACATGATTTATCTTTGTCTCATTATTTTACATCATAAGAACCTGGCTTTTTAACAGGGGTGTGTAGACTTTTTCTATCCACTGTATATACATTTTATTATTGATAACATTCATTCATTGGTTTCTAAACTTACTACAGCCAATGTTTATAACATTTCAGCATGTAGCAGACCGGAAATTAGATGTTTAGATTTGACTCCTTTAAAAAACAGTCTGGCAAAAACCAAAATGTGGGGATCTACACCCCTTACCTTGATTTTCTCTGTTCATCCTACTAATTTGTTCCTCTCTGTGTTTGTAGGTACCAGGCTTGGCCAACAGCAGTGACAAGCCATCTCTGGGGAGGGCAGGAAAAAGTCCTGATAGCCCTTGTCTTCCTGGTCTACCCGGCACTCCAGGAGCACCTGGGGTCCCAGGTAATATGGATGTAAATTACGGTTAATGAAGTCAGCATCTGCAGCAACAACAGTGTTGCTTAAAGTTGGTAGAATAACAAAGAGGAAGAGCGTAAAGAGGTAAACTGTGCTGAACTTCACTTTTATTTGATTATTTTTGATGCTTTACACTAATTTAAAAACGAGAAAAGTGTGGGGTTTATGTCACCTTTAAGCTTAATTTTGGTTTGATTATTTCCAAAACCAATGCTTTAAGGTGACCTGTCTGAGAAGTTTAGCATTGCTCTATTTCTGTTATAATGTTGCAGTTTCTCACTCTGATGCTACTGACTAACCAATTTTAAATAGTTCTCTTTATCGCTGTATTCATCTGTCCTCACCAGGACACCCAGGAGAACCGGGAGAGAGAGGGGACCCAGGGGAGAGGGGTCCGTCTGGCCCTCGGGGTCCACGGGGAGACATGGGACCCATGGGTCCAGAGCCTGACCTGAAGCACATCAAAAGAGGCCGCAGGGGGCCAGTGGTAAAAAAAACAAAACACAACAACTATTCCGTAATGTAGGGGTTATCACATCTGTTGTGTCTTCAGAAGTTTTAAAGTGTAGTTCCTATTGTAGCCTCTCCAAACCTGGAGCAGGTCATACGTGTCCTTGGTGCCACTGGTTTTAAGAGAGCAAGTGTGTATCCACTGTGAAGTCAGCCATCAACCTCCACTTTCAATTCCCATGAAGAAGGGAAGAACTAAAGGTGGAGAACAGGTGGCCAGTGTTCATGGTGGAATTATGTTTTGCTAATCTCTGATAAAACAAACCCAGAGCAATCGTGCAGGGCAACGTTGCCGTCAATAGTAATGAGTAAAGATTACTACCATAATCCCCTTACCCCACCACTCCACCCCGTGTATCATCAGCTTTAAGCAGGACACTTGCTACGATTGAAAGGAAACCTGCGTCTCTGCAGCTGTAACAACATACATGAATGTGTTTACCAGAACAAGAAGTGTGTCCATTGGTCAGCATCACTAATTCCTTTGTCCTCATTTTATTAGCTTGATAAAGCTTCTCTGTGTCTTCTCATTCATTCAGGGACCCACTGGGGCACCAGGAAGAGATGGACAAAAGGTCATTATTATATATCTGTATTTTCCTCATATATGCTTTGAATTCTTGTCTCTATGTGTGTGTAAATGTAAATGCTCCGTACTTGTATAGCGCCTTTCTAGTCTTTTCGACCACTCAAAGCGCTTTTACACTACATCTGCATTCACCAGTCACACACATTCACACAAGTGCTCAAACGGAAACTAACATTCACACACATTCATACACTGGCGGAATAGCCACCAGGGGCAATTCGGGGTTCAGTATCTTGCCCAAGGACACTTCGACACACAACCAGGGGGAGCCAGGGATTGAACCGCCGACCTTCCGATTAACGGCCAACCCGCTCTCCTGAGCCACAGCCGCCCCGTGTGTGTACAGTATGCATGAGTGGAGCTGCACTGTTGCCATCTAGTGTCCACAGTGCCTTTAGACACCTGTCAACGAGTGAATGTCCACTAAAGCCTGGGTTACATACAGTGGCAAAATAAAAAGGCTTTATCAATTTATAAAATCGAACTACAAGCAGTTCTGAAAAACTATATATATAACCTTTGCTATATTTCTGGTGTCTTATATTACGTATGTTGACAATGATTATATTACACACGACAAATTAGTGTGTTAATGATCATTACAGTTTTAACCTGCTTGACATTCAACTGAATAGTATTCAGGACACTTTGGCGAATTGTTACTAAATAGAACACAATGGGGTTTTTTTTCTGACTCAATCTGGCACGATACAGTTTGTTTTAGAAAGCGGTGTCTGTCTGTGTCTGTCTAATTTGGGCTGTTTCTTGTCTACAGGGTGATAGAGGAGCTGCAGGTCCCAGAGGTCCGCCTGTAAGTTGATATTTACTCAAAACAGAAATTCACATTTTTCCAAATGCTAATTCCTTAATTTATCTTATATTTATTTTAGTATTATTTTGAGTCTTTTCTGACAAACAAATGTAAATGACAAATGTGCACAAGTACTTTTTTGTAAACAGAGACATATACAGTCAGAAATGTACCTTGTATTTTCTCACTGAAAAGTGAAATTGAACTTTGACTTTGCAATCTACAAATTTCATTTTTAATCTATTTAAAGGCACCTTTTTGTTGAAGCCAAAAACAGCTCTGTATATACATGATGAATCTGAAAATGGAAAATGACGATGCAGGGCTTCTTATTCCTTAATTTGTTCTCTCTTCCCAGGGACCCCCCGGCTCCTTCGACTTCCTTTTGCTAATGATGGCTGACATTCGCAACGACATAATTGAACTGCAGGAGAAGGTTTTTGGGGAGCGGCGAGGCATCTCTTTGGACAGTCCTCCTCATTCCAGCGGGGAAGTGGAATTTGTTGAGTGGGGCTCTGGACAAGGAGATCTCATGCTCAATACCTGACCTTTGACATCCCACACTAACAGTCTCTCAAACACAGAAAAACTTAACCCTTTGTTTCTTTCTTGATAAAGGATGCTACTGGTCAAAGTCCCAACATGTAAATAATTCCTAACCTCACAGCGGGGACGATCTGGGTATCTTCGCAACACTGTCACAGACAGTAAAATAGAGAGATACAAGGTTTATATCAACGGAATTAGACCACAGACTCTCTTAACCACTGCAAGCACTGCCTGAAATATTTCAGCTGTGGTGTGAGTGAGGGATGTGTGTGCAGGACACACAGAGAGTGAGAAAGACGCAGTATGTGCCTTTATGTCTGTACCTCTGAGTTGAACCACTTCAAACGATGAACTTTATCGTCCAAATCTCTTCCTGTTCCTGAGACCATCCATGGAAGCTATGCTGCCACTGACAGTTTGCCTGCAGGGCGATGGTACAAAGACCCAGGACGCCTCTGTGAGCCTCCTCTGCACCTGTTTGCAGCAACCAGCCCTCAAGTCTGAGCTCTGCAGCTAGTCTACTCTCAGGCATGTTCAGAAACAAAGTCCTGAGACTCACATATTGAGTATTACAATCCCAGGCCTGTACTGTGGAACAAAGACAATTATGCCTGATGTATTTTTGAAATTGTACATACAACAACAAGTTCAAGTATGGAAACAATGCTGAAATATGTTCATCTAAATATAATCAAATATTTTGACTGTACATTTGAATAAGTAAAATCTGATGGCATCAGCTGCAAATGGATTTATGAATTGTACTGGGAAGAAGAGAATTACTTTATACAATCACTTTTATAAACTATATAGCCTATGATCAGGAAACATGTCCGTGAACATATTCTTAATTAGAGAAATGGCGTGAAGGGAACTTCTTCATGGGAGTGAGTTACACTTATTCTACACACTTTAACTTGGGAGTTGACCAGAAACAAGAGACATGAACAAGTAAGGCTGCTTGAAATTTTCATAGAGTGAAGCAGCTGCCAACAAGGGGCTAACTCGTTGCTCAATAAAGATTTGTCTAAATCTAGATTTCCATCTTTTCATGTTTATTTTTTGTTAAGGGATCATCAAACTTCGAAGAAATAGACATATATATAGACATATTCTGACAAAGCATGGCAACATTAGTCCATCAAAAAAATACAGTAGGCCTAATGCCTTGCGTCACGCAGTTCAGGTTTAGTTTAGTTAAAAAACAATGAAATAATGAATATGGAGTCATAAATTAACCAATTAAAAGAATATTTCAACATCTTGGGAAATAAGATAAGATGATAATATACCACTGTCATGTCTGTCCCTTAAATATGAAGCTACCACCAGCCAAGCTTAGCATAAAGACTGGAAACACAGGGAAACAGCTAAAGTTTACAGATTTAACAAATGAGATATTGTGATAAGTAGTCAGCTTTGGAGGCGCTTATAAGTGAATTTTGTTGACTTTGGAAAGAGACAGGCTAACTGTTTTCAGTCTTTATGCTAATGTTAGGCTAAGTGAACCAGCTGCTGGTGGTAGCTTCATCTTTATCATACAGATATTATAGTGGTATCAATCTTCTCATTTAAGTCTTGACTGAAAAGCGCAGTGTCACTTCGAAGTGTCAACAAACTAATGCCAAAATGACTGCAAAGCCATACAGTTCATTCAGCTAAGCTGGAGAAATCATATGGCCGTCAAACATTTTTCATATCTTCTCGTAATTAAGGGGCTTATTTGATTTTTCCCACGTGACTACGTATAATTATGGTTTATACAATATGATCTAAATGCTGCATTAGGCCTGCATTAGGCCTAAATGAGCTGTTGTAAGTGATTAAAGAGCTGCACGCATGTGTTACTATTTTGGGATTCTGCATCCTCACTGTAAGGGCACTGATGTTTCTGGTTCTACAGCACAGATAACATGTGTAATGTACCTGTTAATATGGTGGACAGCTCAGTTAGACTAGTTGGGGCTCGAATGTATTGATCAAGGGAATTTTGGCAAAAAAAGGGAGACATGAGACATGTGCTTATCTTTCTCTGTCATTTTTTTAAAGCACTCAGAGAATTTAAACCATGAATACAATAAGCAGGCAACAGATCCCCAGAGATCGAAGGTCATCCATCGAAATCCCAGAAAGAGCAGGGATTTAAGGTTTGCTGCCAATTGGGTTGTAAGGTCTACAGAAGCACATTTTTCTGACTACCCTGGAGGCCTTTTCCTGCTACTAAATATTACCTAAATCTACACCTGCTACCTGAAGTGAAGCCTCTGCACCAGCAGAGGGTGCCAAAGTTTTCACAGCAGTACATGCTCCTATCATTATCAACAAGAAATATTAATTTCCCAAACATGCAACTTGTGGAAAATAAATAAATGATCATATCATTTACGTGCAAGGCACATGCCTCCGCTCATTATCCTCAGCACACACTGTTGAACTATAGCGTGGCTGGGTGTCATTATGAAAGGTGTAACTATCAGAGGTCAGAGGTCAAATGCCTGCGTATAAACAGCTGGAGGGATAATTAAAGAGCTAAGGCTGTCAGAGGGGGCCTGTCTGGGCTCGTACCTACCCACCACCAAGACATGGTTGAAACATGACACGCCGCATGTTTGATCTGCTGTGGTGGAGTTCACACTGTCTGGCCTTTGGCTGCGTTTGATCCTTATGAACAGATCTCACTAAATTCTACTAAATTCTGCTTCTGTGTGTGAGAGAAAGTGTGCATGTGTGTATCACTGTTGTGTGTGCATCTTTGTACTGATAAATCTAGGCCTGGGCTCGTACCTACCCACCACCAAGACATGGTTGAAACATGACACGCCGCATGTTTGATCTGCTGTGGTGGAGTTCACACTGTCTGGCCTTTGGCTGCGTTTGATCCTTATGAACAGATCTCACTAAATTCTACTAAATTCTGCTTCTGTGTGTGAGAGAAAGTGTGCATGTGTGTATCACTGTTGTGTGTGCATCTTTGTACTGATAAATCTAGGCCTGGGCTCGTACCTACCCACCACCAAGACATGGTTGAAACATGACACGCCGCATGTTTGATCTGCTGTGGTGGAGTTCACACTGTCTGGCCTTTGGCTGCGTTTGATCCTTATGAACAGATCTCACTAAATTCTACTAAATTCTGCTTCTGTGTGTGAGAGAAAGTGTGCATGTGTGTATCACTGTTGTGTGTGCATCTTTGTACTGATAAATCTAGGCCTGGGCTCGTACCTACCCACCACCAAGACATGGTTGAAACATGACACGCCGCATGTTTGATCTGCTGTGGTGGAGTTCACACTGTCTGGCCTTTGGCTGCGTTTGATCCTTATGAACAGATCTCACTAAATTCTACTAAATTCTGCTTCTGTGTGTGAGAGAAAGTGTGCATGTGTGTATCACTGTTGTGTGTGCATCTTTGTACTGATGAATCTAGGCCTAAGTAGAAAGATAGATTACATCGATTGTGTGTGTGATGTTGGTTTGTATCTAATTCTCTAATTTATATATTTATGTAGTTATCCATACACCTATATCAATGTGTGTGTGTGTGTGTGTGTGTGTTACTTGACAGGCTTCTCACCTAACAGCTCCGCCCCCTGCCGTGCGGTCACTGCTCACAGTACAGCCGTTGCTGGAGCAACCAGGATCAGGAAAAACAACATGAAACAATTTAAGAACCATGTCAGTGAGAGAGAGGCGAGCGAGCGAAAGAGATTATCTAATTTTCTTCACCACTTGTCATGCAATTGGAGGCTTTCCTCTCCGCCTGTAGGGGACAGCACAGGGCACAATGAAGTTGAAGCAAAAACTGCCTATGTTAAGTAGGTCTCAACACTGAATTATCTTGCTTTTTAATATATTAGGCTGCATGTACAATTGATATATATACATACTTAAGTAAAGTAAACTTTCTGTTTTCTGACCTCGTGGATGACAACCCTTTAAAACATTTAACAGGTTTTCAAAAAATAGAATACCACATCTCTTTTTAAAACTCTCCATAAAATCTTCCCTCTGACTATCTTTGACATTACACATTTCTCAAGTGTTTTCATCCAGGATGTTGGGATGCCAGACTCCATCGATGTTGTACTGTGAAGAGAGTTGTGTAAGCATTTGCTGGCATCTTTAGATGAGAATTAAGATACAACAGATACAATTTGGCCAGATGTTTCCTAGTATGAGAGGAATTTCCGTACTGGCACACTGTAGCCATTCATAAATAAACCTCATGCACGACAGGGCTGTCACTTCAAACAGTCTGGGCCTCTGCATGTGTGTGTGTGTTTCCGTGTGCGAAGGTGCTTATGAGAGTGACCCGTGTGTATTTGAGTGTATATTCAGGTCAGTTAATTAAGTTATTATGTTCTCTTCTAATCTGTGTTCGGACATCTTTTCTTTTGGGTGACTTCAGGAGAGCGTCAGAGCAGGTCACTGTTTTCGCTCAAGGATGAATCAACAGGTTAGAAAGGTCTCCAACTAACTATGCCCCCACTGTTATTAAAGGACCATATCATATGTGTATATCATAAATGTTGAGATTGATTTCATACATTCCAGGCAATCACTGACTTCCGGTCAATACAAAATCTCATGCAGAAACTTGCTTAATAGGTCTATAGACAGAAACCATTGTAGTGAATGTCGTTTAAAGTTACGCCGTCATAGCAAGGCAATCTATTTCAGACGTTTCAAATCAGGCCAATGCAATGACTACGTGCTCGGCAAGTTGATTTTCTCACTGTTCACTCTCAGCTTTGAAGGTAGGAAGTGTGAGGTGCCATTGTGGACTAGAGGCTGAGGTGCCGACCATGAACTGCAACATCCCCGGTTTTTGTCCAACCAGGAACCTTTGTTGCAGGTCATTCCCCATCTTCCCTCATTTCCTGTCATCTCTCTTCTGTCGGTTCTGAAATAAAGGCACCAAAATGCCCAAAAAGAGTTATTTAAAAAATAAATCTTAAAAATGTGCTAAGTTAAATGTTAATGGTAAAGTGAACTGTGTTTCATTTGTAGTAAATGGGCTCAAACATGCATAACACTGATATGTCTAAACTATACATGAAATAATGTGTTAGCAGATACTGTAACCACACTTATGATGATGGTATTGATGGCTAATAAAGCTTCTGAATCTTTTCTGACATGATTTAGCAAGCAGGCATCAACGCATGCAATGGTTAACAGGGAATTCATAGAGCGCGTCAGCTTTTGGAGGCTAAGTGTCGGATGAGGTTCTCTAAGGAAAACAGAGGTCAACGGACAGCCAGAACCATCAGCCTCTGGGGAAAAACCCCTGCAGGAAATCCAAACACATGTCACAAACATTAGTCTTCAATATTAGGTTTAGTTCTTTACCACCTCCGATCAACAGCCCCTAACTGACCCCATCTTTTTATTCTACCCAGAAAGTATTCGATCCTGATCTAAATTCTCACAATGACATCAGAGACTTCTAGCGAATTTGTGTGTGGGTTTCCTGAAACTTCCCTGCCCTTCTTGTTTCTTCATATGGAAACTGCATTCACCACATGAGAAGGAACCAGTAAGCTGTTTTGTACTTTTCACCACAGTTTCATGTTATAAAGGCAAGAAACAGCTCATTCTCCCTGAATGGAGTAAGCTTCCTTCACAAAGGTCTAAAAATAGTTTTCAGAATGAATACGGGCTCCAGTACAAGGTCAACATAGCTGCTGAAGTTTATCATTCATCTCTTCTTTGTAACCAATGAACAATCTACCTTGTGACGGAAAAAAAGAGGCATGTAGAGATGTCGAAGATAAAATCAGGTGCTTGCTTTGGAGACTGGCAGAAAATCTTATCCATTGGCAAGACACGAAAACCTAAAAGAATGAAATAAAAACAGTAGCGAGTCTTCCAACGAGAGGAAGCTGGAGTCACCTATGTAACATAAAGTCCTCTGGTATATTAAGGGATATGGAATGAAAACTTTAAAGCTGCACTACCTTCCAACCCTCCCTACAGACACATTTTTTGAGGGGGGGCAAGGGATATTTAGGGAGAGATAGCAGGTCAACAGTATATGCCACATAAAAGTGGTATGCATCATCTTAAAACTAGGAACCTTAAGATAGGTTTGAGATGCAGCCCTCTAGTCATATAGCTGTAATAAATGTTGTGTTTTGGCAAAGTCCTGATTTAAAGTTTGACAGTTTAGAATGTAAAGGGGTTGGAACATTATGATGGAAGTATATTATGGCCATTCCCATGCTCAGTTGTGTCCCATAAGTTGATTTCCCATAAGTTGAACTTTTGTTGTACATATTTGGTGCAAAATATTACCATTTTGACCACTCACAAAATTTATAGAAATGGTCAAAATCCCTACCAAATACCAAATTAAGACACCAAGACCTTAAAGAACACCACAGAAATTGTGAATGCCTGACATCATCATACATGAATATAGTTGGGCTCATTGAATCCACATGAGCCTCAGCTTTCCAGCCATACCAAATGTACGCAGTTCCAACACTGAATGCAGAAATATACAAATACACATTTCTAAAATAGGTGAAAAAACATTTATACCATATACAAAAAAATACATGGTTTTGCCCAAACCTGCACTGGATTAGGATAACAAGGGCATGTATGTAAATGGGTAGGCCTACACATAGAACACATTTTCATTCAGATATCTTGAGGTGAGAGATCAAGGGACCCCTTTGAAAATGGCCATGCCAGTTTTTCCCATGCCAAATATTTGCCTAAATTTGGAGCATTATTTAGCCCCCTTCCTGACAAGCTAGCATGACGTGCTTTGGGTTCCTTAGGTTATCTAGTTTCACATATCTTCACTCTATATTTCAATCTTCCTTGAGCCCGCTACAGCCTCTGAAATGCAATAATGTTGGCCCGAAGAGATAGACGTCCTAGGAGAGTTTTTAAACATGGATTACCGGTATGTAATGTGAAAACTGTGACCTCAAGAAATTTCTCCAAAACATTTCTCAATTACAACACAGGTCTCAGTCAGAGGTCCATGAGTCAAACCCACAGGCACAGGTAATTGGAATAGTTGGAGAATAGAAATCTTATCGTTTATATAACCAGATTTAATGTGTCAGCAAAAGGGCGAGGTAGTCCAACAGCTGAACCGCTGCAATTCTTGAAAAATATTTAGTTTCCAGGGATCCGTAGCCATTGCAGGCATAAGGTAAATCACAGGTGTCCATCATCGCTAGGGTATGCAGCTGCGTGCAACAAGAAGAGGGAGCACACACGCATATAGACATGTCTTACTATCTAACATGCAGCCATGCACGCACATATGATCTACCGCACGAAACACAGGCATGCCACAGAACACCTGACAGGTGCAGGCGTGGTCTGCTGCAAGACACGCTATCTTGACACGCTAACTCATTCTTAAATCTGAGTTACGTGCCTGAGGCTGAGTGCTAAGCACCCTAGTTTACTCTCTGAAGCCTGTTCCTCTTCCAGTCCTTGTCTCTGGGCACACCCTTTTCCGATTGTAGGCCGACTTCTGTCATTCTGTTCATAATGGAGCTGCTAAGAGGCCTGAGAACTGAAGCTTGTCTGATGAGTAATGGACCTATTAGCCATGTGAAAAACATGCTACCTATCCCATGATCAGTATGTATTATCTGTTGTCCTTCAAGTGTTTGTTTATGAAGCTACTGCATGAGGCTATTTCAGAGGCACTGATCCCTCAATCAAGACCCGACATTACAACAGTAGTGAATCTGACATTCTTGCAGAGGAAGCTGTGTGCACACTGTAATTGGTTCTAGTGTGTCTCAGAATATGTTTCTGTGCAGATCCCTCTGAGGCCCACATGCAAGCTCAGATAAGCCCAGTGTAGGTGACAAATGAATGGTTAAAACACAAAAAATGGTTTAATGTAAACATTACTATAGCCATGACTGCAAAAGCACTAGATTTCCACATTTTCTCAGAGTAAGAAAAGTCTAATTTATTTACCATGTGAATGACACACATGATTTGATTCTCCAGCATAGTGCTTCTTGGTGGACTTTATATAGATACAATATCACATCTGTCAAAAATGCATATCAAAGAGGTGCCAAATGCTTCACTTAGCTTCACAGAAAAGTCGCACTTGATTGGCATTGTTATGGCAGAATTGAAGAGAAATATCTGAGAGGGCGGATTAATGGCAACACTCTGTGTAAACTCCCCTGCCCTGAGGCACTTGGTCTCTATACACCTTGGCTTCCTCTGTCATTTACAAGCTGTTCGCATGCACGCAACAGAGCCAACAGTGTGAAAAACCGGATGAGCAAGTCCACAGCTCTCTTGTTTTTAGGTGAAAAAGAGCGTTGCCTCCGGTTGCAGAGTTGCCTTGCGTGAGGACAACAGCTTCATCTTTTTAGACATACAGACCTCCTCACCTGGCCTGTGGCAGTGGAGCTTTTTTCATTTTACATGCTTGGAGGCATACAAATTCTCAATGACAGAACATTTATATGTATGCCTCCGACTGACTATTTGGAGCATCTTACCATGAGAGGTACATTTCTGCACAGTGGCCAACACCAGAAATAAAACCTCCAAGTTGTGCAGTGTTAGTAAATGTAGCCAGCACTTGAAGTTAGTGGAAACCTGGTGTAAAAAAAAGCTTCAGTACATACTTATAAAGGTTCCGGGGAAAGATGCTGTTAATAATAAATTAGGTTTTAGAAAAGCCTATTTATGTTTGTGGTAATGCAGATATTAGTTACATCCAAAACGTAGGAAAGGTTGTTAAAGATACCAATCATATACCAGAAAAACATGAATCCATGCCAGTGTCAATCAATATTTTATATCAACAATGCTGTATACTACCAGCCCAGCCCGTTCTCACTCCCAAGTCGTCATATACGGATGCATGGTGAAGACCCCTTTGTGGGTCAATACACTTGGGGGAATTTCTGAATGCTAAAGGTAGCTGTAGGATATTTCACAGAAATGTCATGGTAAGGAGGTGGCTGGTGTGGACAGGTGGGACAGAAACTGGATTTTCACCCAGGAGAACGGTGTTCGTTTCCCGTGTGAAACAAAAAGTCAACACTGAATGTTTTTATTGAAGTTACCTGGGTCATGTGGGTCACGTGGGTTACATGGGTTGGGTAAGTAAAGTCATGTAAGCGGCGTTATTTTCACCCAAGCCATGATGTTTTCCTAAACCTAACTGAGTAGATTTGTTGCCTAAACCTAACCAAATTGTATGTTTACCACACTTTATTTTTAAAGTCTAACTGGACGTTGCATATTTATTATTGCTAACTTGACCATGTAGCCCTACACATCAGAAGATAACACTAACCCAGGGCATCAAAAAGGGGTCTTGAAGCATCCATGTGAGGGGTTGGGAGTAGAGCCCTGCACGGGCCCAAAACTCCGGCCCTGGCCCGTGGTATTCAAGCCCAGCCCTGCCACAGTCCGATGACATCTGCAATCTTCAGCCCAAGTCCGACCTCAACATCAATTTCACGTTGTCTACTTCAACTTCTCACTCCTCTGCATCATCAACTGTCACCTGTATAGTAGGTCTAATGCACAAGTAGCCCATGTTTTCTGGCTATTTAGAATATAATCCCGATACACATTACAAGCCAATACAAGCCCGATCCACTAAAAAAGAAACTGACCCAAGCCCGGCCCGAATCGAGCCAGCGCGTTCGGGTCCCTACGGGACTTGCAGACTTCTAGTCGGGAGTACGAATAACTCATTCTGCACTTGTATTCATTTTGGGTCCAATGAAAAGATTTCTCAATATAATGCTGCTGAAGCAGAGTGTTTCTGGGACCGACCCCACTGATTACTGTACAAAAACACAGGTTTTTTCACTGATGTTGGTGAAACTAAATCATATGTGACAAAGAAATATGGAGAAAATATATTCTAGCTTTCTGGGAACTTGGAGCACAGGGGGAGTGTTTGTGTTTTCCATCGACTGTATGAAAGTGTTTACACCTTTACTCAAGCACTGGAAGTTATCAGGACAGGGACGGGGTGCCCAGCAGGGAGTGATGGCGGGGTGCAGTGCCTAATTGTAAACGGCACCTGGCTAGTGGGCAACCAATCCTCGTTGGTCTGTTGTTTTGCCCTCCAGGTCACTGTGCATGTTACCTGACTGAAAACTATGAATACCTGCGACACGTCCCTCCCCAGCTTTGTGTTTTTTCCAGAAACCATACATACAAAAACATGGATAGAGGCAAATAACACAGCGTTTTCTGTTTCGTGGAAGCATTTCTGCTTATAGTAATCCCTATGAGTAATCCCAGATTTTTCCAAATAAACCTGTAATCTGATTACATCTTTATTTCTGTACTGTAACAGACTACAGTTACTTGTGTTTTGTATCTTGATTACTTAACGCCGTTACACCCTGCCTATTTGTCAACGAGATGTAACGTCACTTAGAAATTAACCACACTCCTGTTTTCTCTGTTGCTTGAAACAGCCACAATTTTCAAAACAAAACTTTTGTGGCATCTGTGTCATCCCAAGACGCACAAAAGCCTCTTGGAGCCATACCTACAACCCAACAGGAAGTCTGGCCTTTTACAGGGTCTGTCCCTTAACAAACTCAAATCGACTTGAAATTTTGGATGTAAAATCTAAAGATTTAAAATTGTGCTGTCTGCGAGTTTTCGTCAAAGCTGTGTCTATGGCATGGCGTTGAATTTTGATGAAACAGAAAGTTGTGATAACTTCAGTGTACATGCTCAGATCTGTACTAAACTTTACATGGTCAAGAGGAGTCCCAACATGAACACATTTACATGCCAAACTTCACTAAATGTCATAGCGCCACCTACTGGCAACAGGAAGAAAGCCCTGTGTGTCAATAATAATGTGATTTTCATGGCTTTTTCTCAGCCTGTTCCACACTGCATGTAGCCTACTGGTACACCACGTATAATTAGCGGGTGTTCTCTAGCACCACTTATGGGACACAGGAAGTGACCAGTTCAAAGCACGCGATAATTCACAGCTACATCTCAGGACCTCTTGCCGCTGCACTGCAGCACGCCCCGACGTGCATCACGGCACAAGGACCCGCCCAGCGCTGCTTGCAGCTTTAATCTAATTAAATTTTTTTGACTTTTCAAATTAGTAAACTCATCTCTCACACCTACCAAAACCTCACTGAATCTCACGCATACCTTAACCGCAACTGAATCATTTTTCTGTCAGCAACATAATAGCAACATTTTACATGGGCTTGTTTTTGATTTAATAAAATAATACCATTGCTATAATGACGTGTGTTCCTGCAGTCTTCACATTCTTCAAAACAAATGCAAGTTGTAACATCTCCTGTCAACAGTGTTTATCTTTGGCAATGGCAGTTAATCTCCTATGTCTGCATCCCTGTTACCTGTTGTGTGAAACTGAGGACTTGTTGATATTCTGGGGCCAAACCGCAGCTGGGTAACTGTGATAGCATGCCAGCGAACCACTAAATCAACCGATGGCACTCATCTGGGCAATAGATCTGTTTAATACACCTGGAGCGTTCAGGTTTAACCCTTGTGTTTGTTTAATCTCAGTACAAATCATCGTATATCAATCGTGCTGACACTGGTGTGGAGAAATGTGCACACACACCCACACACACACACACACACACACACACACACACGCATAGCACAGCACAGCACAGCACAGCACAGCATCACAATGTTGTTGTTGACCCAAGCAGACTGAGTTTTCTGGCATGATAGTGATATCTATGATAGTGGAATTTCCAAGTGGCCTGCTTTGGAAAACAGGCTGATAATTCAATTGGAGCTTGGCAACCAGTATGCAGACCAGACCAGTTGCATTGCGAAATTACTCCCACCAAACAAAGGTCTTGCTTAGACAGCAGCTGCGTGGAACTGGCTGGAGAGTGGCATGGAGGCTGGTGTCTTGTGCCCTTGTTTTTGAAGTGTTATTTATCAGCAGCAGGTGTTCACGGATTTACACAACTTCTGTCCTTGACAACACGGACTCGTATATTCCTGTCATTTTGTCTTTCTGTGATAGTCAATAGTCTTACAACAGATAACTGAATGTGTTTTTATTGCCTTCCAGGCAATGGTTTTCCTCTGAAAATTTGCAGAGACTTGACACCTGCTTGATCTAGGCACTCCTTTGGTGAATTTATCTTGTTTACATTTTCAGAAAACCTACCTCACTGACATATTAATTAAAACACAGTAAATGAAAAAAAGAGATCATGTGAATTTGACAGCCCCTTGCAGTAAAAATGGTGTTTAGCAGACCTGTCATGCTGTAATTGTACAACACTGACAAATTTTAACGCAAAGTACATAATTTCAGCCGCTAGGCGTCTGTCACTCAAAACAATAACAAAAGAAGGAGTTTCATGATGTCGTGAAGATCATGGGAGTTGTTGTCTTTGTTTAGCTGAATGCGCAGCTAACAACAGTGAATAATCCATCATGCATCGTGCTCCATCACGAGAGAGCAATACAGACTATACTAAACAATAGAGTGGCTAGCTAGATAGTTTGCTGACTTCCTTTCTCACTCTCACTGACATCATCTGGTGTTTCCCGTGATTTCCCGGAAGTTATAGCAACTAGAGGGGCTAAGGGGGATATGAGGCTTTGACAGGCAGTTAGATAATATGCACGGTTACCTCAAACAACTGTGAATTTCTCTAGGTCTGAAGATTGTTGGAAACATTATGAATGATGTAAGTACACATCTCAACAAAATACATAACATAGGTCTAGACGAATTTAGACATATTAATGGCAAAATGTTACATATTATGCCTTTAATGCCAACAAAGCGATACCCACCTCTGGGTTTATCTGAAGAAATACAAATAATTTTTCTGTTTCAACAAGTATAGACAACTATATATATAGAGTATATTACTAACATTATGTCTTTGAACACAACAAACAGAAAACCACAAATTCCTAAATGGCATCCAGTCACATGTCAGGCACTATTAAATTATCATCAATGCTATTACTTTTTATTTATATCTGTAAACATAGGAATGTTTTTATTCTTATTACTTTTACAGCTTGTTGAAAGGGAAGAAAACCAAATAAGTAAAAGCCAACACTCAGCTTTCCCCATGACCAGCTGACAAATATAATAAATGGATTTTTAGATTTGGTTCAGCAGCAGTCTAAACAAATGTAGCTTTGATAGGAATTCACAGGTACAGGAGGAGCATCTGCAGCTGTCCAATTTTTCAATAAATGTGCATGTGTGTGTGTTCCCCTAGGGAGGAAACAGGTATGGGGGTAAACTGATCTCAATATCTGTCTAATAAAGGCAGGAGACTGTGTGTGTGTGTGTGTGTGTGTGTGTGTGTGTGTGTGTGTGTGTGTGTGTGTGTGTGTGTGTGTGTGTGTGTGCGCATGTGTGTGTGCGTTTGTATTTCAATTAAGTCGAGAACCGTTCCATCCAATTGACCTCGCACGTGGCGGGTGTGTTGTGCGGACCCAAGGGAGTGCGGTGTGAGCTGGTCGCTCTGGTCTGCTTAAAAGTGGCAGCGAATTGTTAAAACGGAGTTGTAAGAGTTTAATGAAGTTCTAAGGAAGCGCTGAATATCTAGCAGTATCTCCACCATCGTTGTGTTGGTTCATTGTTATTAATGCTGTGGTTGAAACCAATGGGAGATGCTTCACTTCGCCTCCTGTGAACTGGCACTGCGCTAGTAATTGTAAATGCAGAGACTATAAGTCACAAATATACATTACAATTTGTAAACACAAAACACAATCTACAAATAGACTCCACAAACAAGCACTTCATGATCCAGAAATAGAAATCAGATATCAGGTGCTCGGGAACCAGAATTTGAATGAATGCAAAATGATCTGTCTGTATTTGGAGATTGTTTCACATTTGTTTTCAGAATTTTGACTATATTGTTTTGCTGTTTTAGAAATCACAATATCTATAAATTGACTCTTCACAATGTGTTAAAGGCCAGAAAACTAGAAAACTGAAGTGGTACCCAAAATGAAAAACACATTTTTGTACAAAAAAGAAAAATTTTAATTAAATGAATATTTGGTGTGAACACTTTGGTTTCAAAACATCAATTCTACTAGGTACGCTTGCACATAGTTTTTGAAGGAACTTGGCAGGCAGGTTGGCCTAAACATCTTGGGGAGCTACCCCCAGTTCATCTGTGGATTTAGACAGCCTCAGTCGCTTCTCTCTCTTCATGTAATCCCAAACACACTCGATGATGTTGAGATCAGGGCTCTGTGGGGCCCAAAACATCACTTCCAGGACACGCTGAAAATAGGTCTTAATGACTTTCGCTGTGTATTTGGTGTCATTGTCATGCTGCAGAAATGACACCAAATAGTAAGAAACCTCTGCCATGCTTCACTGTTGCTTGCAGACACTCATTCTTGTACCGAATTCCAGCACTTTGGTAAACAAACTGCCTTGTGCTACAGCAAAATGTTTCTAATTTTGACTCATTAGCCCAGAGCACCAACTGCCATTTTTCTGCAACCCTGTTCTTGTGTTTCTGTCAATGGTTGAGTCACTTGGCCTTGTTTCTATGTGTGAGGCTTTTTCACAGCAAGTCTTTAACGACGGCCACTTCTGACCAGACTTCTCTGGACAGTAGATGGGTGTACCAGGGTCCCACTGTTTTCTGCAGCTCTGAGCTGATGACATTGCTGGACATCTTCCGATTGTGAAGGGAAGCATGATGCTTCTTTCATGTGCTGCAGTAAGTTTCTTTGACCAATGGTCCTCAATGATTGATTTGTGCTTCTTCAAAAGAGCTTGGACAGCACATCTGGAAACTCCTGTCTGCATTGAAATGTCTGCCTGGGAGAGACCTTGCTAATGCAGTATAATAACCTTGTGTCGGTCTGCCATGGTGTATGATTTTAGATTTTTTTTCTTCAGAAACTTCATCTTATTAGCTTTAGTTTGGTTGTTTATTACCCAGTTGTATTCCTCCTACACAGCTGTTTCCATTTCAGTTAATGATTGTGTTTCAACCGACATTGGTATAATTGATTAATCATTCGCTTGATGATATGCCTACAAAATGCTTGACTTTGTGCAAGTGTACCATATTAATTTGGTTTAGGTCACTTTGCATTTTGTAAATTGATAAATGATATATATATATAAGGATTCTAACTTCACAGATTTTTTACATATCAGCATGATTTTTCATTCAGTTAGATCAGGCTCCCCTATTCCACTAACTAAGAAAATGGTTTTAATAAATTACACCTTCTCATCTAAAAGAAAAAGAAATAACACTGTATGAACTTCCAGCTGGGACAACTAAACTCAATCATGCAGGATGAAAGCCTCAATGTTATTTTCTCTGCAGATGAAAATACCACCAACCTAAGACCGACTGTTGAAGGTGTGGAGGTAAACATTTTCTTTAGTGAATGCATATCATGCTGGTATGTGTGCATGGGTGCTACTGTGTGTATCACCAGGTGTATAGACTGGCGGTGGAACACAACTTGCCTGGTTGGGGAGTAAGGTAGAAAACGTTTCATTATGAAAATGTTTGACAGACAACACTCATGCCTTCAGTATTGACTCATACCGCTTTGAAGGTTGAAAGTTGTACTTGTGTTGTTTTGGAAAGATGCTGCCAGTTGCTGATATTTTGTGCCAACATTCCTATAATTTCAATTTGTAAAATGTCGTCAAGTTCACCTTTGAAATATTCTTGAGAAACTTAGCTCTAGCAATGTTTTTAGGACCCAAGTCAATCAATGCAATATATGGTGATTTAGGGAGACATAGTATTTCCTCTAGTCCTGCTAAATTACCTCAATGGCCATCTTTCTTTTTTCATTAAAAGTTACTCACTGGAGTTCTTTTGCACAACCACAGCCTCCATTTTAGGCCTTGATCACTGCAGTCTGACAAGGCACAGTGATCGTTTGCTTGGGACAGACAGCACTTCAATATGGCTGTACAAAATATTCCCTTCTCTCTTTCACACCACTCTTTGGGCTGTCATGGGTATTTGACTCTGATATTCAAAATGAAAAACATAGCAGCTACTTTGGAAATTTTATCAAACATTTGTTGCATACATCTGTCAGGCTCAGTAAACTTTCAGTCATCAAAATTGCCTGACTTTGCACGCTATACTTCTGCTATCTGATAATCATGCCATGTAAACATGACTTGTTCAACCAAGCGTTTTGTGGTTACTTATTTAAAATACAGTGCAAGATCTGTATTCAGTCCCAGTGCCTCTTGCACCATCAAACACGACTGGCACTGTTTATGGATGGTAAGCCTATGAGAGATTGTTGGGTTTTGTTACCATAGTCATTCCCGATGAGTGGCAAACATGCAGCCATTCAGCACCTGCCAGGTAAGTTCACATTGAACAAAACAAAACAAGGAAACACTGCTATAAGGGAGATAAGGGGGTGGTTATCACATATCTGACATTTCTGTCTTTATCTTGGAACTCTTTTAAGCCAGTGCTTTCAAAATGTGATACAAACATAGTTACACGTGTCTGCTGTTAAATGGTGTAGCCATTATCTCTGCAACACAAAGAGAAACTGCATGGATTAGTCTGAAACACAAAGAGTAAAACTTTACAATTCACCCCATAGTCTGGGTTAGTTGTAACATACCCAGGGTAAAATGAGCCTGTCGACAATAAAGGTTGTTTCAGCCACAAAGAATTATGACTCATGTTTACGTTTATTGTGGCAGCGACCTCTAGTGGCCGTATAACACAAACACATGACAAAGAAGGTCACACACTCAATGTTATCTAGCTGGAGTAGCGGAGGCTGCAGTTTCAGGACCCCCCCAATCCTTGGACCGCAGTTCTAGGACCGTAGTTCTTTTGTGACGGTGTCATCTAGTGGAGTGGTGGTGGTAATGCACTGCAACACAAATAAGGTTAACCCTGTCTGCTACCACGTCGGCATGCATATAATAATATAGGTTTCGGCACGCACTCGGTGATGGTTGTGGTAAGGGTAATTGGCATCGGGAGGCTGTCAAGAGTAACATAGCTTGCTAGCCAGCTAGCTGGCAGTATGAAAGTAAACAAGGGTCCTAGAAATGCAGTTCCGGTCCTAGGATTGTGGTCCTGAAACTGCAGCCTCCAGTACTGCAGCTACATACTACTCCACACACTAGCAATAGCCAGAATGTTGCACTTCAGTGGCGGTAGTTTGGGTGGATGGTTAGCAAGTTAGCTGCTTTTCACCCTGGAGTCCTGCGTTTGGTTCCCGTGTGAAACAAGATTGATTTGATTTATGATGAAGTTGTGTAGGCTGTGTAATCTATGCAAGTTATGTTGTAGCATTAGCTATGTTAGCTTCATAACATAACCCTACCCCTAACCCTATCTTGCGTTGACAGCCTCCCGTTGCCCTTTACCCTAACCCTAACCTTCACGGGGATGTGTACTAGCAGATGGGATTTGTGTCTCTACGTTTATGTCATGTGACATAGGTCATGTGATTTCTGAAATGTATGTCCGGTTGGGAAACAGGGTTCAAAATTGCTGTTTTTTGGAGGCATGGACAAACGCCACTGGTAGGGGCGCTATTGCACTATTACAGGATACACTCACATGAGTCGTAATTGTCGTTTAGGTTGGAGGACATGTTGAGTAAAATGTCACATTATGTAATAAGGAGTATGAGAAAACCTGGCATTGAAAGCTTTTTAGTAGTGACATAGTTGATTTGTTTCA